>NC_141473.1:20515000-20578739 GCF_009769465.1 Tauraco erythrolophus | reverse complement strand
GGCTCAAGCCCCGAGGGGGACGGGAGTCCGGTCTGATGGGCAGCTTCTGCCACCCGGACCTCCCCCCCCCACACTTCAAACCATAACAGAAGCCCAGTCTGATCATTATTCACTCCTGAGACAAATGTCTAAGGAAGAGGTTGATATAGTTCTGTATCCCTGGGCTTCTATGTGGAGCTGTGAGCAGGGTTTTGTTGGGGGCTGGGATGCAGGAAGGCCATGGGGGAGGGAAAGACAGTGTCAGAGGTAAGAAGAATTAAATAGCTGTAGGAGGATGCTGATGTTCACTGAGCAGAGGGAGGGACACCTTCTCTGGCTGTAGCAAAAGCAGCATGGCATGGCATGGCATGGAAAAGAAAAGAAAGAAAATGCAAAACTGAGGGTCACACTGAAACTACAGACTGTGAAGTGCCGTGGCCAGGGCAGGGCATAGAGGGACCAATGATATACAAGCAGATGTATTTTGTAAAGCAGCTTTTGGGGCTCTTTGGCTAAGGAAATTTTAAGTAAAGCCACAAGTTTCAAATGTCAGGTCAGACAAGACAAAGTCATAAGGTTGCAGGAAGCAAGGCTAGAGTTGAAAGTGAAAGTAGAGAGCACACTGATGTTAATCTGAGCAGAGAGCCAGTAAAAGGACTTGGCTCAGTCTACAGAGCTGCAAAACTCACATGCAGTTTTCCAAAGAAGGCCTGGAGCAGTCAGGTACCTCTTGCAGCTGCATCCTCTGGACTGGGCATCCATATTCCCTTGGCTCTTCAGACTATCCTCTTCCAGCTCAGTGAACTCTTGCTATCCCACTTGGTGTGATAAAAGAAGCTGCTAAAACTGGAGGCTGCTGAGTGCTGTGCTGCCTCTATTCAAATCTCTGATGAGCTCCTCCTTGTAGCTCTAGGTTTAATTAGTTTTCATTGCAATATTAATGATCCAAACAAACCATTTTAACTTTCCTGTTGCACAGCTGGAGTCTTCTTATTTAGCATTCTGCTCTATAAGGGAATCACACCAACTTCCTTTCCCCTCCCCCATTTGTCCCATTAATATGCATTAACATCATAGTCATTGGCATAGAGTTTCAGACCTGCTATAAAACTCTAATAATTTCTAAAAATGGCAAGGTTGAACTAATGTCAGGGCCTCATCCAAATAATACAAAGATAGATTTCTCCCAGAGTTTGATGGCAGTGATTATTCATTTACAGTCTATCAGCATTTACAAAGATTTGCTCATTCCTCTGAGCACACACACAATCTCACTTGAACTCCATGGTATTACAGCAGAAATGTCTAATCTGTTAGTCTTCAACAAAAATGCCTTCTTTCTCTCTTTTTTTTTCCCCAGGAGAGGGGTATGTCCTGCCCTTCCCAGCACAGATCTAAAGACTGCACATCTCAAATTCTTCTTCCACCGCAATGGAGTAGGCGCATCCCACATTTCCCTCTGAAATCCCAGATAGGGAAGACTTGGAGGAGAATCTTTTTGTCACCTTCTGGTGTGTTTCAGCTCCTGAACTCATTGTGATCTGCAGAGACTGAAATAAATCTGGTTGTAGAAAATCTGGGGATCTTTGTGCTGAAGATGCTAGACAGTCCTATGCTGAAGGACTGACATGGAGTCTTGCCAGCACCTTCTTCTTCTTGAGCCATAGAAATCATGGGAACGTTGGTAGCCAGGAAACTCCAGAGTTTCTTGCTCAGCCTCCTGCTCAGAGCTGGTCTATTGCTAACACTAGATCTGGTCAGTTTTGGCTTTGTCTAGTCTAGAAATGAATGTTTTCTAGGAGGTAGAGGAGCCGTGCTCTGTAGATAGGCTGTCAGTGGCTGGATAAAAGTCTACTGGCCATACTGCACAAGCAGAGCTCAAGATACAACTCTGAAATTGCCAAAGAGATTTTGTGCCACTTGTAAAGAGTCATTTTCATTGGTTTGTACTCTCCTAAGTGCTCACATTGTTTTTGAAAATAGGACTTTGGAGTGTGAGCATGAAGATAAAGGGGTGAGGTCTAATTGCTTGCTTTGGCACTGCCTGCAGGGTCTAAGTTCAAGAGAGCAATGAGTGACTTGATTGCAGAGCACCAGCCCCATGGCCCAGGCAGTGGAAAGCTGGAAGTGCCTTACCCAGAGCCCCTGCCCTCAGAGCCAGATGTGGGCAGTCTTGCCTCATGCACTACCCCCAGCTTACCCCTTCTCAGAGAGGCATGTCCTCACAGAGCATTTTCCTTTATATATAGTCATCAAGCCAGATGTGAGCTGAACACACAATGATATACCTAAATCAAGCATTAATGGTACCATAGATTTTCTTGAAAATCAAAGCAATTCAGTAAGTGCAGGAAAGAAGCTGCATCATCAATGTGTCCCCTGGCTGCTGTTGGTGTTGGGAGAATGGTCCAGGGGATAGATTGGGTACTGAGGGTCAGGACTTTACTCAGTGGTCTTATGGCTCTCTCCAGTTGTGTAGGACTGGAAAAATAAAACTCCCTGCCTCCATCTAGCTGTGTTTAAATATAATAATTTTTTCTGCTTATTCAGCTGACTGAATAGAGACCTTTAGTGGGTGAATATCTTGACTGATGGAATTCATGACTCATTTTCTTAACTTTTGTGATCTTGCGGAAGAAAGCCTTCAATGTGTGGAATTTTTTATCAGAATGTTTCTCTGCAGCAGAAGTTTCTTGAAAGTTTATATCAGTGAGCTGGTTTTGGTAATACTGTCATGCTAATTTCCTTCATGTTTACAAGAGTTTTTCATTCATTTGGAAGAACGGAAGAATTCTTGTTTAAATCCTCTTCTGTCTTCCTTCATTAGGCACATTGTAAAATAGTTTCGCGATGTAAAAAGATTTTCTACTATCATGTCCTAAAGCCTAGTTAAGTCAATAGGAGCCTTTACATGGATTTCAATGGTTTTGGGATCAGGCTATGGTAAAGAAACCTCTGATTGATTGAGGATTATTTCTTCCCTGTTTATTTTGGATTTTGTATATCATGTGGCATAGTCTTCTGGGCTACACTACAAGAGAAAATAAGAGGAATAATACACATTTTCATCTATCATCTGAATTAGTTTTGTAACTTAAAATTTGTTTTAAGTTACATTTGTTGCACTGGAGTATAACTGTGGATGGTAACCTACAAAAGAACGTTTTCAACAAGTTGAAATTTGTTTGTCAAAAGTGCTTCTGCTGGGAAGTTGTAGGTAACTAATTTGTTTGCTCCCAAGTAAGAAAAAGAAAAAACATGTGTTGTCCCTTCAGAATTTGTGAGAGTAGATGGAGGAGAGTAGGAGACAGGGAAAGGAAAGAAGCTATCTTCTTGCTCATCTGCAAAAAGTGGAGATAAACCTCACATGAACTGAAAGCAGTATCAGAATCATAACCTGACAGTGTGACAGGGTTATGCAGCCTGCATCCACAGGTACGTGTGGCATGATGAAGGACCCTTTCCTTGATCTGGAAGCACAGCTCACTGCCAGGCCATGTCCCAGTTGGGAAGGGCACCATCACGAAAGGAACATAATAGCAACAGGGTGATAACTACCACAAGGTTTCATGTTCCCTATAATGCCTTGGTGCAGTTGACAGTACCACAGCATGGAAATAAGCAGTTTAAATACATTTCTTACTCCAAATGCAACTGTTGTTTAAGATTAAAATTAATAAGCTCTCTTATCTCTTTCCGCTAGCCACAGCTTACCAGACAAATATCTCTCTCACTTGGTTTCCTTTCCTTATCAGTAAATCTCTCTCTCCACCTCTGGGAACATACTGCTGCCTCCCAAAAGCACAAATTAAACCAAATGAACATGTGCAATGGATATATGTGTTAGCTAAAACTGAACCCAGAGCATTCTAACTTCTTTTGGTATTTATGGTTAAGCATGCCAGCAAGGTTTCTAACAATAAGAATATGTCCATAGAAGTCAGCATGCCTTAACTTAAACGAGTTTAACATCACTCATTTCACTGGAATTTAAGCCAACACGTTTTATATCACGTTTGCTGTAAGCTGCACCAATGATCCCATGGCTAGTTAGCATGGTGCAGTTGATATGTGATGGTCGCAGTGATAAACCTGTAACCTAGTTTGCCACAGGAGCACATCTGACTGCAGGTTTAGTATGTTATACAAAAGATTGCCAGGAATGATTGAACCAAGTCAAATAATATGCAAAGTTTTAAGCAGTGTAACTTAGGGCTCAGACTGAGGTCTGAGTTCCTACAGCATATAGGTTACAACACATCACTACATACTTACCCAGGGGCTTATTGTTCTCTCTGGTCTGTCAACATAATTGTGTGCAGTTTCTCCCTAACCCAGTTCCATCGGAAAAATGGAGTTTAGTTTAAGTTCTTTCTGGGAGGACTTTCAGTCTGTGCTGTTTCTGCAGCCAGGCTGGGGAATCCAAAGGGGCCAGTAAGATCTGGAGTGGGAAGATGGGGTAGTAAGGTTAAGCCAGAAAACTGCTGGGCACTAACCTCCTGACTGGCTTGACAGCAATCAGCACAGCATGTAATTGCTGCTTCAGTGACCTGCTTTGCTCTTTCTTCAATCAGTCCCTTAGCCAAAATAGTGCTGTCAAGCAAAAATCAAAGGAACTATACCAAGGGAGGGATCTGTTTTAACAGAATTGTTTTCTAAATTGATTTAAATTGGTGTTCAAACTGTGTGCACAGCTTCCTTCAGTGACAGAGGTATGATTTTACGTCTGCCTATTCCTGGTAGCTCTGCAGAGCTGAAACACCTGAGAGGGGACAGGCTTGTGTCTCTCCATAGCTGAACATTTCCACTAAAACTGAACCAACTTTTGGTAACAAAACTGTAATTGTCAGTGATGTTTCAGTTAAGAGCCTTGGGTGGCTTTCTGCTCCCAGACTAAATCACATGGCACTTAGAGAAACATCATTTTTTCTCATACTAGAGCACATCCTTTATTGCTAGTGGGGCTGACAGCATGTCTTAAATAGAAGATTTCAGGAGAGCAGATGCTTCATATTGTTTCTATTTGCTTGGCACTTTGAACCTTTGCAACACAGCCAGCTTCAGGTTTTTCTTCCGCAGCTGTGATATGAACTTCCATGTTTTTGGGGGAACTGAGGTCTGACTGCCTTACGTAGAAACCATTTAACTGCATTGTCCTCTCTTTAAATGAAAGAATCATTTCTTGTCCTAAATGAATCGTAAAAAATTGGAATGTTTTGGGGATAAGCTGGTGCGTTTGCATTAAACACTGAATCTTTTGACTCTCTATAGAAGCATTAGGGCCAGCAACCTTGCCTTAAGTGCAGATGCACTGGAAAAGAGAAACCCAGACATCTACCTGCGACTTCAGCAAAGGCATTTCCAAAGACAAATGATACTGCAGGAGCAAGGTGCATTTATAGTTGTTTATGAATAATTAATAATTATATTAAAGGTGTAGGGTTGACTGGGCAGTCTTCCTCTTCTAGAATTGAAATCTTGTCTCAAAATCTTTAACCATTTGGCTTGTGATTGAAAGCTGTGTGGCATTTCCACATTGGAACTCAGTGTAGAGAAAGACTTGAAGCTGTCAATTGTTCCAAGAGCTAATGGAGGTATTAAAAATGTAGCAGCTTACTGGGGAGAAAGCAGGGTGGGCGGGGAACACGTGTTAATAGCATATGCTTTAACTGGACTGTAAGTGGTCTCCACATATTCATGAATGATGGCTGACCTCTACTCTGCTAGGGCACATGTGTGCATGTCCGTCATGACAACACACTCTGAACTTACTCCATCAGAGGCCCTTGGGAACATAACCCCTGTATCTGTCTCCAAATATAGCTCTGTTGGTCTGCAATATAAGGCAGTGGGGAGAGCTGCTGGATCAAGGAGCCCTTTGGAAACTGTGCTGCAGTGATATCCACTGAGATCTCTATGCCTGGTTGGTGACCTTCTTCGCTAGGAGGCAAATGTCTGCAGCTTGTAAAAGAAAAAGATGCCTCTGAATGCCTTTCCCCTTTTAAAAGCTCCTCAGTGCCGGCTCAGCACAGCAAGTGAAACCCACAAGTGGCAGCACTTACTGTACTTGTACTGTATGAATGTATGCAGCCATACATCTGGACAGGGAGGCATGTCCCAGGCAGGGTGCCGGGAATAATTCCTGAATCTGCCTCTGACTTAGAGCTAGAGCTTTGACCTGAGCCAAACCATTAACTAGGAACTGTTTCAAAGTCAGCTCCTGTGAAAATAAGGCCAGTAACCCCTCTCTGCCTCAGTGTACTCCTTTGTAACTCCTTTGTAAAATAAGACTACATAGCAGTTCACAAGGGATTAGGGAAAACTCATTCATTTGTATTTAAAATACATCAGGATCCTTGGAGAAACATCCCTTATTAGAGCAATAATGAATACGGACAATAATAACATTTCTGTTATCACTGTGAAATTGCAGAGATTTGATCAACATCACTTGACTACAGCTTTATTTGTCTTGTAGATTACAACAAAGAACAAATCATCCTCTTTAAGTGTTTTTGAACACAGAGGATGAAAGTGATATATTGCTATCTTTTAAAAGAAAATTAAAACTTTAACTCTAAGGTGTGTGTAATAAAATGGCACTTTAATTCTCTAGTGTGCCATGCAGGCTTCTTCTGTTAATTTATTCTCTTCTTTTCTTTTTGTGCTTCATGTAATATTCTGAAGTTATTAATGTGGCAATATATTTGACCACAAAAACCTGCCTTCTAGTGTTGTTAAGACTGTGAATTAACTCCACAAATGGAAGGCATTTCTGACTTCAAAGCAAAGAGATCGTGCTTGGGATAAAATGATTAGCAACATGACAGACACGCAAGAACTTCTAGGGGAAGATTTTCGCAGGTGTCTTGCTATGATGTGTGGGCTTAGGTCTCATGAGTCCATGGGACTCCAGCTGTCAGTAGTGTGTCTCTGTGGTGCAGTCACCTGTAAACACCATCACCTGAGCTGCTGCAGCTCCTGGAACACAGCCGCTCAGTGCAGCTGGTTCCCCCTGAACAGCACTGCCACTGCCATGCTTGGATACCTTCCTGTGCCAAAGTGAGCGTGCTAGGTGCCATGCTGAGGTCCCTGTGAACACACCCCAGTGCACCACACATTGGCAAAATTCACTTGGTAAGGTTGCATATCAGCCCTTAAGTGACTTGGATGTCACCTGTCTCAGCTGGGTAACCCAAAACCCAACAGCCAACAGAAAGGCATTTGGTGGGATTGAGTTCACTTCAGTGCAATCTAGACCAAATACTCATAACTCTGCAAACACTTCCAGGACTAAGATGTGGACCCAGAAATGTCCCATCAACTTCATCTTGAGCTAAGTCATTAGAAGCTGATGGGAGTACTGCACCTTACAGTGATGGTAGCATCAAGACCAGAAAGCACCAGTGCCAGCCCGGTGCTTAGGCATTTGCAGGAGTCATCCTGAGCACAACTTCAGTACTCCTTATCTGTCGGGCTTTTGTTAGTGGTAGTTCCTAGGATTAATATCAGGCATGGGCAATGGGAGTAGTTAAGGAGATCTTAACTGTGAGGAGATCTAACAAGCTAAACCAAGTGGTACATTCCCCACGTGGCATCAGGGGTTACTGAGGCCTCGACTCTGCTGTGGATGCAGCACATGCTCCTGTGGTAGCCTGGAGAGGCTGTCTTGGCAGAGCTAAAAGGAGCAGGGTTTTCCAGGATGCTTTGCTGAAACATACCGCTGTGTTGGCTTTGATGTCTGTCTCTCCGTGCTGGTGGACTAGACTCGTGCCTCCAAAATGTCTGCTTCAAGCACAGCAGTTAGAAGGGCAAACAGAAGACTGGGAAAGGGATCAAGAATAGTATTGTGTCCCCATGTAAATCCATTCTGGATACTGTCTATGGTAACTGCTGTCACCTCAGAAAGGTCATAAGAGTAGATTAGAGAAGGTACAGAGAGTAGAAGTGTGGAATATCTTCTTCCATTAGAAGAGATTAAATAAGTAGGATTCTTCAGCCAAGAAGACAAACAACTGATAGGGAAATTTTTTACCATTTCCACAATCTAGGAACTACAGGCCACACAGTGAATACTAGTGGAAAGATAGTCCTGGCCACAGTCAGAGAGGATATTTTATTCTGATGTTTTTGCTAGACACTGAATAATAGGGTTTGTGTGGGGAGAGGGTTAGGGTTTACGCTGATCACCTGGCACAAAGACGAGTTGAATGGGTGCACAAAGGACCTCCCTGCATCTTTTTCTTTGGCTAACCTGCTGAGACATGTCCTGACAGATGGCGATGAGGAAGGTTGGGCTGAACCATGACACCTGCATCCGCCTGGATTTGGTGGCCTGTCCCATTGTGCGGACAGTGCAGCCCCTACAGATGGCTGCAAAAAACTTACTCTTTGACAGAGGATAGGTAAATAGTTTCCATCCTGGCATTTCTACTAGGCAGCAGACACGTAGCTCTAGGTGGGTAGGGATTCTTGTCTTTAGTAGATCAAATCAAAGATCTTCCAACTAGCAGCATTTCTCAGAAGCCAAATTACTAATGGCTGCTTCTCACGGCTATTGATTTTCCACTCTCTTTTCAGGCCTTACTGGTCAGACCATCGACTCCACCACTGTTGTGTGAGCGTTCACCCCATACCTGAGCTCCCTGACAGTTGGCATGAGCGTGGGCAAGGTCGGTCGGTGCTGCCTTTGCCAGTGGCTGGGCAGGGGCAGGTCACATCAGCCTAGCGCTTTGCTGGACTTCTTCTGGAGAAAAGTTCATCTTTCTGGGTGAAACGCTGTTTTCTGACTGACTTTGAAGTGAAATACAACACCCTTCGCTTACCTGAACTTGTTGCTGGCAAGAGATGGCACCCTGTCTTGCACAAATTTGTCAGCAATTTTAGTGCTCACCTTCTCTCTTCCTCTTTTTAGCCCAGCTCTGAAATCCCATTGCGTTGTGGTGGTGAAGAACGACGCTCGTGTCTGAATGCAAAAGCTTACGGCAAAGGCAGCATGAGGGTACGGCGCCTGCCCGGCAGCGAGAGCACAGCAGGACTGCTTGCAGGGCTCCTCGGGCAGAGTGACAGCTTGGCACGGTTTCCTTAGGAAGGCTGAAATGGAGGGACTTAGAGGAGAACACTTAATTCATTTAGGCGCCTTTAACCTGATCCTATAAAATCTTAATCTGCTCGTACTTCCTGCTGGAAAATTCGCATGGCAGCAACATGAATAGGACCCTACCGGCAAAGTTTAGAAGAAAAACAATGACTGCAGTGGTTTTATTGCTCTTCATTTTCCCTTTATTCTTTCCTTATTTTCATAGCACTCTCCCAGTATCCCCACTCCCTTTACATCTCCTCTTGTGCATATTTCATGTGTATTTCCTCACCCTGGGGATCTCAGCCATTGCTGGGTTTGAGTCCCCTTTCTAGGGGCCAGCGTCCTGCCACCTCTCTTCAGCTGTCTCAGCACTGGGTGTCTAAGCTAACCGGGTCAGGAAGGCTTCCTCTCTCATCCACTGGGAGGGACGCATCCTGAGACTGTGATTCTTCCTGCAGGAAGAAAGGCATTTCAAACCTCCCAGAGGTGTCTGCTACCCTCCATTGATGACAAAGAGAGCCTAGATGGCCAGTTTAAACTTGTAAAAGGCCAGCACTGAGTGTGATTGATTCCATCCACCAGATCTTGTCTTCTTGCTCACACAGACTATTTTGTACTAGAGCTTTTCTCTCCTTCACATCACTGATTGTGACCATCCGTGCATTCAAATGCTGTTCTTGAGTGTCTCTGTCCCCTGAGGGTGAATTGTTGCATTCCTGCCCCCTCCCAATAATAATAATAATATTTTCTATTTATAGAGCTTCAAAGTTTCCCGAAGAGCCACCTTTGGGATGGAACATATCAACAGTTACATAGTGCATAGCAACCCTAGACAACAACTTGAGACAGATGAATGTATCCAGTTGAAGCTGAAGATGAGATTTCATTTGGCAGAAGATAATTGCAAAAGTTATTAATTATTATTGTTGTTGTTTATGCAGCTCTAGACTCAAGAGCAATAGGCACTTTCTAAACACTACCAGTAGATAGACAAAAGCGCAAAGGCATTATGATCATACCATAGTAATTTGCGGAAGGCAGAATGTACTAATAAAAATCCTCCCTTGGAGATTTTCCCATCTAGGAGTCAACATAAGCTGATGAATAGTCCATAGTGCTGGAAGAGAGCTGAATTCTCTTCCTGGCTTTTCTATAGGTTCTCAGTGTAACCTTGAGCGTATAGTTTAGTTACTCTGAATCTAACAACATGTCTGCACAGCATGTTGTAGATGCTTAAATAAAGGTGAGATCTGGAAAGCATTCCAATAGAAGTATTTGATATGAATCTCTGTGTGTTTTGCAGCATGATTTCCTTCAAAGTGACAGTTGTTGGGCTTTTTTTGTCTTAAGCAACAGGGCAAGGTGTACATGGGCCTGGATTTATAGATCATCTTCTCTGAGTGCAAGGTTAGATGCTTGCTTACTCTGGTACCAGCCACAGTGGCTACCTCTAATATACTTGATGACTATTATTAAAATATCACGGACTTCACAAACTAGTGTAACTCAAATAGTAAACATAAGCACTGTGTGATTATATCTGAAGTATTCTGTGGAAACAGTGAGTCTACAAATTATTTTTGAAGGCAACTATGAGAATTTGATGACTATTATTTTTTACATTGATGCTAAAATAAATGGTAAAGCTGTGAAAAGTACAAAGGAAAATGTGAATTAGGACACTGGAATTAATCATACATCAGGGCATCAAATGTTGAACGATGTCAAAATATTATTGTTTAAATAACATTTAATTTTTACTCATTTTTATTGACACCACCAGTTCCTTGTTTTCTTTGTATTTTCTGGTCTTGCATTACTAATATGGAAGTTTTGTATTTGCTTCTTCAATTGTTTTCCTAAAAATCTGTAGGCTTTCAGAATTGGTAGAGGTATTTTTTTGTACTGAGATGTTTCATGCTTGTCGTGCTCAACTAGACTGGAAAAAGACTAGTGCAAGGTCCCACTAGCATCCCTTCTGTGAGGACAGCACAAGCTCCATCTTTAAAGCAGTAAGTGAACAGAGCATATTCCAGCTCCCACTCATGTCTCTGGAAGGGTTTATGTTGATTGGAGGTGGCTTAGCCATATCTGCCAAGCTGCTTCTGCAGTCAACATCAATTTCCAAAATATCCAGCTTCTGTGCATTACATCAAAATGTCTGAGGTGCTATTGTCCTTCAGTAGGGTTGGAATATTTAAATCAATGAGACTTACGATCCTAAATGACACGGACACTGTTGAAAGTGTCAGCAGTGGAGACATCAGACCTTACCTTCTTGTTCAGGCTTGCCTGCATACGGGGTCATTTTTGTAATGGATTTCAGACACACCTTGGATTTGGGAATTACCACTGTATTTTGAAACAGCCATGCTTTCTGTCACTAACAAAAGATTGCAATAAAAATACACTTTGAGCTTGCAGTGCTTAAATGCTTCAGTCTGTGCTCTACATTGTTTGTAAACACTTCTGCTGAAATCACTGAGAATGTCTGTATGAGTGACATCATGGATTTGCTTAGAGCCCTGATTCTGCAAACACGTTTAGTTTTGTCCCTAAGGGCCCTTGATCTCTGCAGGAAGATAATTATTCACATACATGTTTGCAAGATTAGAATTTTCATCAGTAATAATTTTATTATTTGTTTTATGTTTATCTTTTTGCATAAAATGCCTTTAAAGTTTAAAGGAAACCACTTGTGACTTTTTTTAAAAGACAACATTTATCTCTTTATTCCCATTATATTTTTCTTCAAATATTTGACAGCATGAATTTTCTAATGAGTTTTGCAGACTATAAACCTTTAAAAAGTGCCTGAAGCCAGTGGTTTGTGTGATCGTAATTGAAACCACATGCCCTTTCCTTAATGGAACGAGATTAAAGAAGAATTCTTTTGTTTGCATTTGTCAGTTTATTAATACCAGTCACTTTAGTACATTTGGTGCAGTGAATTTCAGTCCCAGGAATCACTTTACCACTAAGAGTAGTCTCTGATTATCTGGGACTCATCTAGTTAATCCCCATTAAGGGGTTGTGACATAGTTTTTAGGCCTGGGGAGTTCTTTGGAGGTTGTCTGATGCCGTCTTCCTATCTGCTCCACATATCTCATTGACCCTATATTCTCCAAGTTCAGCAACAGAGAAAGGATGAAGATCCATCCTCAGTTTTCCAGTCCACCCAATTCCATTGGCAGATTGTGCCAAGGACCTTGCAGCCAGGTCCTGGGCTGGGTGCACAGCCCAGGGGTACCACAGGCAGAGGAGCTGGGACTGATGGCTGCAGCGAGTCTGCACAACTGAGCTGTTTCTGATTGTGGGATTTCTGTTTTCTCGCTTTTCTGCATCAGTTGCTTTCCGTTACTCATTTGACTCCTTTCTTCTCAGCCATTGTTTAGCACTGTTCTGCAGAGAAGCACATTTGCTATCTTTCAGACCAGGTTTTCAGTTGTTTTTGGCCTTTCTGCGTTTGCATGAATTCCTCTCACTAGCACTGATAATCTCACTGCATCACCATCTGTTGGTTTGTTAATCTTCCATTCCTGACATTCAGCAAAACCTGGAACAATTACACATTGGCTTTTTCTGAAAGGCTCGGCATAAACTTCTGGTTTTCTCTCTAGTGCTTCCTGTTTTACTGAATGCGAATTTTAGATTACTTACTCTTCTTAAACATGACTTAAAGTCATATAATTTTAGAAATACAGTATTATAATTCCTTGGATTACTGGAATGGGAAAAAAGGCAAAAAGCTATGTTGCTTTTCACAGTTAACTGGTGTACTCTGATCTGCTAGTGGACTGGAAACAGGTTAGGCAATTGTGTTTGCTGTGTCTTGCATACTAGTGGTGCCCATTTTTCTGCCAAGATATGCAAAAGTGAAATATTTTTCAAAACCTTTTGTGGTTTCCAGTACTCCTTTTCTCGGAAGGGTTTTGAGCTAGGAAGAGAGTTGGTTTGAGAAGGAGGACATGCAAATTTAAATTCCTTCCCTATCTGATTCGCATCTGGGCTGAAACCTCCCTCCTAAACCAAGCTGGCCTTCCCCTCACTGCCCTCCACTGCTCCAGCACTAAACCACACAGGCAGACTTTTTGCATCCCAGTATTTTCCAAACACATTCTGCAGTGCTATGAGTTTTCGAGATAATGCAGTTACGTTTTGAAACTTCAGTGACTGATGGGGAAGAACATTCTCATACTTTCTGCTGTGCTTCACTGTTTCCTCTTCTTGGCCCACAGCAAGTGTATTCTGCAAACCACAAAATGAAAACCCATGTAATTCAGGTAAACTCATTAGCCTATAACAAGTTTTCATGTTTTATCTTTTCTCTCTTCACCCCTCCCCACGCAGAGATAAGCCCAAATTTGAACCGCAGCTGCCTCTGCAGTACCAGCTGTACTGCAGCATAACACAATTTCCTCTTGTAAAACATCGGTATTCCCCAGCGTCTGGGGGAGTCAGCCCTGCAAACACTGCCCAAAGCCCATCTCTCAGTTGCAAAGGAACCTGGCACAGGAGAGGGCCAGTGGTTCTGTGGAAACTTCCATGGAAATTCATCCAACGTGGTGTGTAAAATGCAAAATATTGCATGAAATCTGAGGGGTTGGGGTGGGCTGGAACAAAAGTCATACTGGCTAGTTCACCTTGTTTGTGGTGGGATCACACAGTGCAAAGGACTCTGAGAACAACCATGTGACACCTCTGGGTTGCCTAAACTTCTAGCTGCTTGTGCTCTCATATGATCCCCTAAAAATAGCACCTTATGCTTCCCATCGTTGCTGTCCAGCTATTTTAATTAGCCTGTGGTCTCCAGTTTTTGCTTTGTGATTTGTAAATAGGAAATATTTACGTTAGGCCAGTAACTCCACATTCCTCCAACCTCTTTTCTTAAATTAGATGGATTATATCTATGTTTATAAAATACCTAATGCGTTTGTCCTAATATCTCTAAATGTCACTGGTCTCTACATAATGTTTTTAAAGAGAACTAATTTTTAGATTGCTCAGGCTATTTGCAGGCATTTTTTCCCTCATCTGACCTGTCACAAGTGTGCTCATTTCTTAACCTTTAGTTGAAAGACATGTCCTGAAACAGGCTGAACCTCTCCTGCTAATTGCAAAGAGCTGTCAGTTCCTGCTGATTTCTCTGACAATTCCTGACAGGAAGGGAAAGATTTCCAAAGTAAATCAGTGCCCCAAGGGCAGATAGGTCTCTAATGTATTTTTTGGCTATTTTAGATAGCGCAATCCCTTTGAAAAATTGGCTCAAGTAGAACAGCGCTTTGTGGGATTAAACCCTTACTTGCAGAATAATTTAGTTGTCTTCTGATGTTTAGCATATCCAGTAGTGAGTGTCTTTTCTGCCACATCTGTCTTCCACTCTTGGCAGAGTGTTTAACAGTGAAACAGTTATACAAAAGCATCTTTTGGGGGTTCTGCAGATATGGTCAATGTACATGAGGCGGCTGTCTGACTGGCAAAAGCAGGACTGCTCCTGACGGAAGAGTCAGTTCAATTTGGGGGATCTAAGTAGGATGTAGATTTGACTGACATCCTTGCCAAAACTGTCACGAAGGCTGTGCCTTTAGAGCCCTTCTTCTAGCCTACGTTCTGTCCCTGGAAGCCATAAGAGGGCTGCTGAGTTCCAGTCTGGTGCCACAGCCAGGCACCACCGAGAGCTCTAGGATGAGTGTTTAGGGGCTGGAATCCAGACAAGTCGTCTCTGAGTCAGCTGAGTCTGGGTGGTATCGATGGAGCAGCAGCAAGGGGAGCAGATCAGGCTGTAGAAATTCTTTTAAAATTGAATTTAAGGTCGTATTCACAGATGAACAAAAAGGTGGTAAAACCAATGTCTGCCGGCAATCACAATTGCCGTCAAAGCTGAAATGTGACAAAGTTTCTTGGTTTCGCAAGAAATCTGATTTCAGAGAAGAATTGTAGCCTTTTTTGTTGTTGTTGGAAAATAATATTTGTTACTACTTTCTGAGGACAGGATGAAGAGTATTGATATTGTGTTATATTAAACACCATATTATAAAATTCTGCAAGGTGAAATCAAGGAAATTTTGGGTTTTGCTTGAACCATGCTGACATTTCTTCCAGAGCTTCCTTTTGCAGAGGATTTTTGCTTTGCTAGGCTTCATTCAAAGCTTCAATAAAGACAAACACAGAAAGCTCAAAGGACTTAAAACATTAGAGTTTCTCTCTTTGTCAGCACTCTAGGAGTCCCTGGAGTTGGGACCAATAACCTCCAGCTGCTGAGAAGGCTTGAGCCCAGAGGGGCAGCCCTGGAGAGAGGCTGTGGATGAGTCCTGCACCTATCTCATTGCACCAATTCTGCACAAGGGGTAGATAAGCAGCCCTTCCAGCAAGATGGAGAAACAGACCTAAGGGAAGAGGCCACAGAACTGCTACTGGTTCTCAGGTCCTGGGAACCCTTCTGTTCTCACCTACATCTGCTCAGCTGGGTTTGTCAGGACAGAAGTTGATTCAAACCTGAATGTGTAAGGGACTAGACCGGAAGAGCATACAGGAAGAGTGGAATATGACAGAGATCTACTTGTCATTTCCCCTGATACCAGGCCCAGCATGGCCTGTATTGGCTAACAGGAGGTGCTGAGCAATAAATGCAGCCTTGGTATTGTTCCCCTTTGGGTGAGAAAATACCTGTAGCAATAATGAGACATCTTCCTCCCTTAGGACTCTCAGGTCTCTGCTGTCTCCTGGAGACAGGGAAGGCGGGGTAGGTCTGACGAGAGCTTTTGCAGAAAATCCAGCTGCAGGAGGAAGCAGTGATGCTTTCATATTTAGCAGAAAATGTGCAGGTGCTCGGTCAAGTCCAAAGCCTCCTAGAGGAGAATGCAAAACTGGAGACCTCAATGCATTTTGTGTCACTCTTTCTCCTTCAGCAGTGTGTGAAATGCAGCGATTGCAAGAGGAGGAACAAGGGAGCACACCCTCCTCAGAAACTGGGAGCATTTCCATCATCAGAGGAGATGTGTATTGAGATCAGCTTGAGCACAAAAGGAAGAGATTAGGGTGCAGGTTGCTGACATGCTGCAGGAATGGGACAGAACTGGTAGCCACCTCCCCATTCAGACAGGTCCCATGGAAGTGGAGGCCCCTTGCTGGAAAACAAGCTGAGGAGACTTGGGCTGTCCCAAGGAGGCAGGTGGAGCAGCATCTGGTTTGCACCATGACTTCTTGTTTAGCATTGTATTGCTGCTGCACTCCTGGGCACATCCAGGAGCAGACATGCAGGTGCTAGAAACACACTCAGAGAAATACAGGCTTTGCAAGACTTCAGGTGGGGCATAGCAATATCTACCTGCAAGTGTGGGGATCAACATGCAGAGCAGATGAAGGTATTGTCCTGCTGTGGAACATGTTCTAGTCCTTGGTTCACTGCTTTTGTTCAGCTGATAGGACCCTGGGGCTGCTATGTCCAGCTGATGCTCTGCACTCATCTGTCTGGTGCCCAGAGATCAAGTTATTGCTCTGTCTGTGGTAACAGTCAACAAATCATTCAGTCTGTGACTGCCAGGTAAGAACTGAATCTGCATTGCTCTGCTAGACAAAAAGTGCTGTAAACAAAGAACTGAAAACTCAATACAGTCACATTGCTCTCATGGGTTATTAAATAGGCCCCTTGCTTGTTAATGCCATGAGAATTATAAACCGTTTGCATTCTACAACCAAAAGAGTTTGATGCTTGCATTTTCCTAGTCTAGGGTGGCATGCTTTCATTTCTGTTTATCATCAGTTCCACTTTTTGGTTTCCATGTATCAGGGACTTTTCACTTGTGATCGGTCCATTGACCTCTCGGGGTATGCATACTACTTCTCTGGGATTTGCAGCTAAGGTTACAAAGGAAAAAACCTGTCTCTCTCAGCAGGACAGAACTCCATTTATTTCCCTGGAGAAAGTGTTAAGGGATGGGATACAAGTCAGAAAAGGCTGAAAACTACAGCTTTTGCATAAGGCTCTCATGTCTCTGTTCTCAGCCTTACCAAGCAGACAAAGTTTCAAGTGTGTGTGTGTGCCAAAGATGGAGTTCATTATACATACATACACACATTCATTTTACATTGATATATCTGTTCAAATTACGCAGTCTTTTCATATAAATTTAGAATTTCAGCCCAAATTGCTGTCTACAAAAGTTCAGTGTGATCTGTTATTGCTCTACACTCACTGAAAGGAAGCAGCAGGAATTTTTCCTTTTTAAATTTCCTGGGAGCAGGATAACAACATCTAAGTGCCGCTGGGTTGTGTTTGCTGTGTGTTATTCAGTAATTTTCCCCAGAAGTGGTTTTATTTTAATGACAGGCCATCTGATCCCAGAGTCTCATCTGAGCACTGAATTTGCAAATATATGTATTTATTATCATCATATTTGAATAAGCATAATGCTTATCTCAAGATTTGAGTCCTTTCAAAGCTGGAGTCTGTAAAGCACATTCATCATGATGAATAGTGTTAACCCCAGCTGCTTTCATATGAGAGGCCTGTTTTGGATTTTCCAAGCAATCAGCCACCCTTCCTGCACTAGCAGCTACAATTTCCATGAGTCTTTCTAGTTGCGATTCAGCCTCTAAGCAGTTCACAAGTTCATGGGCTTACAGAAAGCAGGGCTATACCTGCCTCTCTTCATAGACAGCAGGGATGGGTTTATTTTTAGCACGACTATTCCAGAAATACATTCCACCCCTCTTTAGAAATGTGTGGGAGACGTAGGCACACATATAGATAGTTTTGCCTACATTAATTTCAGTGGGTGCCTGAAAACTCCTTTCCCACTGTCTACTTTCATCACAAACCTTTTTTTTTTTTGCCTTCCAGCATGCACCAGTTCTCTCCGATGTCCCAGTTCATAGGTGCCATGACTCATGATGCACCCGATCTTCGTGCATAAGTGCTCTCATGGGTGCAGGGCATGGTTAGCTGTTGGAAGCATGTAGGTTGGGGCCAGAACTTAGCAGAAGTGCCCTGATGTTTGGCAAGACCAGCATTCAGTTTGAGATGTGTTAAGAGAAGCAGTTGAGCACCAAAAGCCCAGATCAAGAGTTTAGGATAGTGGGCTTTGCAAAATCTTCCTGCTGGGATCTAAGGTGAATGATACACCTCTCCCAGGTGAGGAATTCAAAGCTGAAGGTTACTTTGGAGAAAGCAAGTCATTATCCCTCCAAGGACGGGTAAGCTTAGGCTGCTCTTGGATTGTAGGGAGGGTTAGTTCATCACAAGCCTCCTAGTGTTTGGAGATTCTCAGGCAGCAGATACCACATGGTTGTTGCCTTGCTCATGCTGTAGCAATGTAGTTAGCATCTCTTTTTTAAAACACAAATGAGTATGGGTCTCACATGGAGCCCTGCTCTGCCATGGAAGCAGGAGTTGGGCTGTAGTCACAGGAGATTGTGCTGTTCATTTTGCTGCAGGCTGTGGCTCAAGTCCAGCATGATGCTGAGCCCCAAGAGAGCCCCATGACTTCAGCAAGGAGCTCTGTGGACTCAGCATGGCAGAGGGTGCAATCCATTGTTTATATCTGCAGTACAAAAACTTAGCTTGTTGACTTCATGGCATATTTCCCCTATTATTCAACATCCTATTGCAGTTCGCCAAATGAAACCCAATGCTGGCATGCGCCTCCCAGGAGGGCGGCTGGTCTTGTTTGCTTTGGAAGGGTGGTGGAATGGAGTCCTTACTCCAAGAACGCTGGATACATTTGTCCAGCCTTGATGATGAAATCAGCTATTTATGAAAAAGCACTGGTAGGACAGTAATGTGTTACTCATGTGCGTACTTCTTACAAAGTACTTCTAATGGTGACCTTAATAAACATTTTGCCTCCCACCTGTAGGTACAAAAATGCAGTGCTTTCAGGTTTGAATCACTGGCAGTAGCGAGCCAATCGCGCGGCATTGCTTTCTGTATTAGTTGTCTCTGAAACATTACCAATGGCAAATCTCAATGTAAAAATAGCTGATGACTGTTTGTTTCATCTGTCTGTTACTTGACACCGCATGGTTATTCCAATACGTATGTTTGCCGCTTCCCCACCATGATCTCTGTTGGTTTCCCCTTGCCTGATAACTATTTAAATACATTTTACTAACTTTGGATTCCTTGCTCACTTCACCTGGCTGGGCAGGTCTGTGAGGGCTCGAGGGTTAGCTCCTCCACTTTTATTGTTTTATTTATTTTTCAGTGGTTGTTTCTATTAAGATAACCATGTTCAGAAGGAGAGTCTGAAACACATAAATAATGGGAAGTGCTACTAGTAAGCAGGCTGCTGTAAAATGTGCTGGGGCTTTGACTTAAGGGAAGAAAGCGCAGCACTGCACTGTCCCTGATCAGGAAGCTGGAGCACAGAAGGTAAGGGGGAAGCGTATGGGTGTTTTTAAAGCACGGAAACGGTGAGGAATGGTGGTGTCTGAGTGTGTGAATGTGTGTGCACTCAAGGATCAGTTGTGTAATTGATCAGATAAGAGAAATCAAACAGCATTTATTTTTTTTTCAGTGATTAGAGGTGGAAAGTCCTTTCATTTTGTCCAGCTTTTTTCTGCTCTGAAAAATGCAGGGTTGTTTCTGAAAGTCTGTGTGTGGAAAGACACACACATATAGATCTGTATGCAGTGGTTACTGTTTATGACGTGTAATTATTTGCTAAAGGGATATGATCTTTTTCAAAAACCAGTAAATTGCTATGAAGCTCCATTTAATTGTCCTGCACATTGTGCTGTAAGCAACTTCAAGCAAATATACATTGATTTTATTTTCCAGATGATTACTGCCTACAGATAAGATACTCTTAAAAACTTTAGTGATTTGTACAGGAGTTTGAAGGAATTTTTATTTCTTTTTTTGGAACAAATAGGAAGAGAATAATTTAAATGTTTTATAGAGAGCTATTAGTACGCTACAGAGCCTGAAAAAATAAAATAGTTCAAATACCTAGGCAGCACTAAGAGGCCACTATAAATGTCTGTGACTATGACTTGTATCCAATTTTAATCACTGGAAAATTTCTTAAATGGCATAAGCTTTTCTGAGTCCAGTTGTTGCAGAACTTCTTAATCTGCCATCCCAAGGAAATGCATTTTATTAGCCTAGCTGCAGAACTCAGCAGCAAAATAAGAACAGAAATAATTAAAATTGAGCTTGAGAAGTCAAACTACTTATGCTTTTTTAAATGGCCTGTGAACAGGCAATCCAAATTAATCTGAATAGGGAAAAGTTTTCCAGCAGCAGGCCAAAGCAACCAGTTCTCGCTGACTTTGTACAGTGTCAGCTAGAGGGTTCCTCACTAATTCTCTGCCGTTGCTGGGAGGGAGGCTGGGGAGAAGGTAAAGTGAGAAGATATAAGAAGGAGAAATAAGTTTTCTGGACAGGATCAAAGTCCATGGCTCTTTTCCTTCACTTGTTCAGGGAATTGACCATGCAAAAAGCAAATGTTCTCCATTAAATGTTTGAAGGATAAGGTCTGTGGAAAACACTAACAAATAAAAGATTCCCAGTATACTGGAGCCCCAAAACAGCTAAATTTCTCCATCTTTCCACCCTTGTCACTAGGAAGATATTTACATACGTATTCACAACTCGGTTACCGAAACAGTTGTAACGGGCACTCACCAGTGAACTTGAAGGCCACAGCTGGGTGGAGGTATACAGATATAATTGCATCCCTGCACCACAAACCAAAAGCACACGGAAATTTCACTCTGTAGCCTCTTATTCCTACCTACTTCTCTGAAATATTTTCTTGTCTGTGCTTGCATCACTAGAGCTGTGCAAAAGGCCCTTGAAAATGTAAATCCCTCCAAGACCATGAAAAATGCCAACTAACCCTATGAGCCAGGTTGGGAGAAAATACCACTCATTCATCTGTGTCAGTCTTTCCTCTCTTCAGTCAGCTAGCTGAGTTTACACACACAGAAAGTTGCTGGCAAGGGCAAGTTCTGCAAGTGGTTTTTAGCTGCGGGCTTCGCTGTGCTGGCTTGCCGGCAGCCGGAGTGCCAGGTCACAGGCAGCTTTGTCTGCTGTAAGCGAGCGGGTGAGTTCACTGCATTGAAAGCTAGCGTGCATTGCTTGAGGTAGTGTCGCATTTTGGGAGCAGCGGTTTGTGAGCCAGCTGACAGGTGTGTGGGGAAAGGGAACATGGCAGGGGCTGCATGTGGGAACTGATAGGGGAACTTCACCCTTAAGAAAAGGTTGTCCCTCTTCAATCGAGCCAGCGTGTTTTTGAGTGGGTCAGTGATTGCTTATACATACATATCTAAAAGTGTGTGTGTGTATATATGTATTTGCGTGTGTGTATTAAGCTTGATGTTTTGAGACTATGTTGCTACTTGCCAGGTTTTTATGGCTTTCAAGTGTGTACAGTCAGATAGACTGCCACTGAGACCCCCGTCCCTTGTCAGCCCTGGAGAAACTGAGACAGCATTGAAGCCATAAGAGGGCAACCCTTCCCCAGAAGTAAGGTTTCCCTCTCTGAGTTCCTCTGCCAAATGATCCTCTTTGGATAGGCATAGAAAGCAGATATTTAATTATAGTCCTAAGTTTCTTTATCATCCATCTCCTGTGCTTGCGAAAAATGTTATACAAGAAGGCGTTAGCTAGTAATGATTAATCTAAATCATCTGGTAACAGTCAGACCAATCATCTTATGAGCCAAGCAAGTCAAATAGTGATGCATCTTTATTTTCAGTCTCTCACATAGCTACATCCAGTAGTTTCAGGTATGCTTTACCTGTTTCTTATGCACTATGTCTGAGGCTGCTTTGGGAACTGTGATAGTCAGGTATATGAAGGCCATAATCTCTACTTGGAAAAAATAGAGATTAAAATCCCTGCAATTTTTTGAAAAATCTCTAAAAGAGATGCATGTGGTTAACATTTGGCTACACCTTAACATGCAGAGTCAGCAAACAGCGGTATCTGGCAGTTTACAGCTACTGCAGATCCTCAGTCTCAGACGTGCCTCTGTCTGTCCCCTTGACCTGGATCAGACATAAGCTATCATACCTTAAGGTCAGCTTGGCTTGCCTGTCAGATTCATTATATACCCTTGTGCAATTCTGCACTCTTCTGATGGCTGTTGAGATGTATTTCAGGTGTGCTCCGTCCCCATCCTTTGCACATTTCAGAGCTTAAGGCTCCATTGTGCAGAAACTGGAATAAGTGTCCAGGATATCTGGGATGTTGCTGCAGGAGCAACAGCATGCTCAGAAGGAACTGGACCCTGCAAGCCTCATCCAAGGTTTGTGCTGGGCAGTGGGGCAGCATTGCTGATCACGATGATGTTGTTTACTGAGACCCTTTGTTTTGACTGCTCTGCTTTGAAACAGTGATGTTAGGACTTAGTCTGTTTCTCCAAAACTGAAAAATTGCTCTTTGATCAGGCTTGTGAATTGAATGAAGCCATAGACAAGTAGGTAGAATCACCACTTGGGGTGTGGGGGAGAATCAAGGAGAATGGCTGGGGAAGAAGTGGCTGGTGACAGCACCTGATTGCGGGTGATGCCATTCCCTGCCTACAGGGTTCTTCAGAGAGTCTGGGTGGTCTGGAATATCACTGTGATGACATCATCACTGAGATTGCTGAGGGACTGATTCAGCCAGAGTCATTGGCCTGTCTCTTAGGCCACAAGGGTGGATTCTGCTTAAAACTCCTGTTATCTTCCTTTCTGTCTTTTGCATACATCTTTTACAGAATGAATAATCACACGAAATGCCTTAGGGTGTGCGTTAACTGTAAAAGAATGAGGAATTGCCTTGGGGAGACACCATTAAATCATAACAATGAATCAATCTCTGAATAGGAAAAGAGAGTCTGCATTTTCAGGAAAAAAAAAAAAATCTGTTGCACAGTGAAAAGGGAACTGGAAAGACCTTCTGTCTTGCTCAGCACAAGTCCAGTGGCTGGCTTTTGCTCCTCAAAGGAGGAAAATACTATGGCCTCCAGAGATAATACCAGGGGGTAAGGGTAGGTAGGCTCTCCCCTGCCCTCTCAAAGTCCTCCCATGGTGAATAGCTGTCCCATGGCCATCTTCCAGATAGCAGGCAGGAGTAAGGCAAGCCGCAGCTTTTGTCCTTCAACTCGAATGGCTCTGTTGTAATCACAAATAGTTGAGGAGCAGGTTGTCATCAGAGGAAAGATGTTATGTGAATGGATGGTTGTGTGCTTGAGTCATATGCTCTGGCGTGTATATAAGTGTGTGTTTCCTTCCCTGTCACAGTGCTTGCTCAAGAACTGAGCTCTTTTGACTGCAGTGGAAAGCTATAGCAAGATGTAAGTAAAAAATAGCTCTATTCCTGAAGCCTGAGCCAGAAAACCTTGAAAACCAATGCCTCCCACTTCTCTTCCCACCTCTGGTACACACACCTATTTGTCTTTGGTAACATAAGACAGGTATTTCAGGATATCGTATGTCTCTAAATCCTGTGGAATTCAGTGGGTGAGAAAACCACTTAGAACTTGAAACAATTTTTAACCTAGCATGTACAAATGGCTTGAATTCTTTTCTTTATAGAAAACAGATTCAGCAAAATCCTTGTCCAAACCCTGGAAATATCCAGAAGATATAAAGGAAAAGAGCAGGTGAGACTACCAGTAAAAGAATAATACTCATTTTCTGCAAGCCTGTTATTTCCTGAGGCTGTATCCTGTGTGAGTTGGTGTGGGTCAGGCTCTCCTTGTCAAGAAGCTTAAATGGTCTAAGTGTAAACTTGACAGTGCAGATGGTATCTGTGTGCTGGGGCTGATGAGGAGGGCAGTGTAAGTGGGGGATGGTTTCAGATTCCCCAGACTGGAAGGAGAAGTGAGGCATGGCTGATTGCTAGCTGCAGATTTCCTTGGGTAGGTCACAGAGGAGAATACACCTGCTTTCTCCTTGTGTCTAACATACTTGCTGGTATCATTACAATTTTCCCATGACAGGGCCTGGGACTGTCTGGCATGCTCCTTTACAAAGCATCCAAGCCATTACATTTATTTTCTTGCTCATGTATTTTTCTTCCCTTCTCCCTTCGTCATCTCCTGTCTCTCGCCGTTGCGATGCTGTGGTACTCTACAACTTTCCCTCTACAACGGGAAAATCTTTTTCCCACTCAGGAAGGGAAAACTCAGGAGCTTTCATCCTCTAAGCCTTCATTGAGACTAAATGAAAGGAGATAAATACCTGTCTCGTTGGCCAAAATTCTGTCAGTGCTCAGTGAGGGGGCTGTACTAATGCAATGTCAGTTGTCACCTTGAACTAGTGAGGATGGCTTGAGTCTCCCCATGATCTCAAAGAGAGATATAGGTATATAGGAGCTGAGGTCTTTGCAGGAAGTCAGTCACCTGCAAATCTGGATGGATTTCACTATACAATATAATGCCAAGCTACGGCACCATACTCAGTTGAAGGGTGTTTTTTTCACAGAGGCTCATGGTAAAGTACCATGCCCTATGAAGGGCAGTGGGAAGGTGTATTTTTGCCTTAACCAACAAAGGTTAAGCTCTTCTTGTGTGATTCAGGAAACATAGATTTGGTTCCCTGCCCTGCCACAGATATCCTGTTTGATCTTGGGCAAATTAGTCCGTTGAAGCTGGGCCTTAGTTGCTGATCTGTAAATGAGATAGAAATAGTGCTTGCAGTGGGAGAGTTTGTAAGGGTAAATAGCCACGAGGTGTTCATGTACCATATTACTTGGGAGCTGTATAAATATCTCAGTGTATAATGACTGACCTAGTTACAGACAGTGGCCTTTTCCAGTCAGACATTTAATGCCAAGAAATGCACTGTTTGGGTTCAGTTGCTTAAATGTCACTTGTCTGTGCTGACTTCAGGTCATGGGAGGAGCACCGTCCCTTTGCCTTGTGATTCTCATAGACTCGAGCTGTTAGTCAAGTGCTGCACCTGCCCTCTGCCTGTGTTAGTCATGTGCTCTGTGCCTTTGACTTCCTCCATCGTGTCTGCATGTTACTGATTCTTCAAAGGTTGGATAGGGCTCAGGCAGTGGAAGGACTGAACAGGAGTTGAAAGAAAGCCTCAGTCCAAATACAACCCATTCTGAGAGACATCTCCTTCTTCCAGACTTGACAGGCCTCTTGGCAGCATGGGGCATTTGGAGGACATTGGGAAAGGCAGTCCGGAGACCAGCTGGAAATAACTGTTGAGTCTTTGCCATTGAACCAGAAAGGGAAAGGTAGAGAGACTTGCCATGATTCTCCATAACTGTTGCAAGCAGTCTCTGTTCCTCCTGTTTTCCTTCACGTGAGGTCTTCATCTCCCAGTGCTTGAAGTTTTGTGGTCTGAGCTGAAGAGGTAAGCGTTCCAGCTGCAGCCTGAAACAGGTGCACATCCTTTGGGGAAATGACACAGAGCAGGATACATAACACACATTCATTACCTAGGTACACTCCCTCCTTGCATTCATGCTTCCACCAGGTTGCACAGGCCTTCCTTGAGCTGTGAGTCTGATGAGTCCCAGGTTCCAGCTCCCATGGCAACAGATGCACTAGCTTCAGTAGAGCTCACTGGGACAAAAAGACTTCAGCTGTCTTTTCTTCAGAAAAAACAATGGCTTGATTAAACAAATAAAATCACAATCATATTCATTTTAATGATATTTCCCCTAGAAAGATAATTGGAAAATATTTTTTGATCATTTAGAATATTTACTTAGGGAAATTTCAAAACAAGATCACATTCTCTGTTGCAATACCATCAGAGTATTGTTTGATGTAGAAAATAAAATTAAAAGTTTCAGTTAATGTTAAATAGTATGCACCATCTCTGACTGAAGGATAGTAATATACTATTTTACTAATATGGTATGTATTACATGCTACTTTTCATGGCCTATTGTGTAAAAATAGTGACACAATCTGAAATGAAAACTTGTTTTTTAATTCAGAATGGAATTTTGAAATATATACTTTAATTTGTCTTCAGAATCTTTATTCCATGTGAAATTTCAAAAACGATCTAAATGAAAACATCCTCCCATCACACACACACACACATTTCCAAAAGATGGTATTGTCCACAGGATGGCAATTCAGATTGTCGTCCAACTCTGCTGGTCCAGTCTGGGACTACACAACATCTATCACACCACTCTTAGATGTAAGTATAGTGAATATTGCAGAAAAGAGCAAAATTATATTATCCCAAATGCACTGCTATTGTCAGTGGTGAGTCATACAGGTTAGAAAATCAGAATTGTCCAGAATTGTCCAGAGGACATAATTTGGTGGCATAGCAATGTGGTATCTGTTCCAGATCCCTTTGCTTCACACATTGGTCTGAATGCCGCTTGAGGGTGAGGTTTGGCTGTTCAGAGATGTTGGATTTCACTTTACTGTGGTTACAGTTACTTATGTAGCCTTCTGGATAGTGCACCAGTGTTGGCTTAGGAAGTAGATGTATTTAGAGTCACCAATTCTATTCTCAGTTATTCTACTGACGTCAGTAAAATGGCTCTAGATTTATACCAGTGTAACTGAGAACAGAAGTTGGCCCAAAGTCAAGAACAGTCTCTCCTTTTCTCTGGCCCAGGACAAGCTGTTCGAGGCACAATTGCTAGGCCAAATCCTCAAGTGGAATGGACCCAGTCTACACTGGTTTGGTTCAGACACATGTTTCCTTCACATTGTTTTCCAATGCAGTGATCAGAGATCTGATGCTGGAATAGCTGAGGTTACCTTGTTCTATGCTAGTCATTTCTGTCAGTGTTTGGGATCTTCATCCTAAGCTGGACAGATCCAGTTCTCCACTCTCCATCAGCTGGAGCAGGTATTTGTATTTGAGCAAAGTGGTTCTCCTTTCCCCAAGCAGAATTCACTTTGGCTGCCTTTTATGACCACAAAGCATAGGTGAAAGTGATCTTGTTGGATGAAGGAAATGGAGCTTTCGTCATCTTTCTTGACAGTTCAGGGAAATGTGGCTGGAGCACCACTGTCTCTCTTACCAGGCAGCTCCCCTCTTTGGTGAGGGCATTGTGATCCTACCCCTGGTCCATGTGCCCAAGGACTGCTCAGAAAGGCAGTGTGCCCGGGGCAGCCCAGGCAGCAGCGCAGATCAGAGAGAGCATTTGGCTTTGATGCAGCCCAATGTGACCAGCCCACATGCCCTTGGCAGTCCAAGCAGCCCAGCACAAGCCATGTTCAAGTATTGTACACCAGACTACAGGGGTTTTTCATTTTTCCTGGACATCCTTCTGGTTCCTTGTCTCTGGCAGAGACTCACAAGGTGACCTTTAACTCCCTAGCACCTTTTTGTCTGCTTTCCTAAATATGACATGAAGACAGCAGTACTGTGATCCTTGACCAACAGCAGCACACTGAATAGCCATTGACATACAGATCACTGCTGCCAGGCAGGATTTTCTGGTGATACCCAAGAGACCTCACTGAGCCAGCCCTGCTCAGGCTAGCGAGGACCTGCCATCAGCTGGGAGCATTGTCTTGGCCTGATGACACACAGCTAAACAGGTCTGTTTCCATCTGGTCCTCTCATCTGATTATGAGCTCCTATGTGTGCCATGAGCAAACGTGCACCTATGCAAAAAAGTCATCAATTCTTTAGGGATTCTTCTGTTTCCCATGGTAAAAAGCATTAACTATTCTTTGTCGTGATGAACCCCTGGAAGCCCAAAGCAGCAGCATGTGTGCAAGTAGAGCACGCTACTGCATAAACCTCAGCCAGCGGTCACCATAGCACTCTGAGTTTTGATCTGGAGCTGTGGATGGATGCCATATAGAGAGCACCACATGAAGAAAGCAATTTAGAAAGATTAAAAAAAAAAAAAACAAACTTCCCTCCCTCTCCCTTTGCTTCCCATCCTCAGGGGGAATGCAGTGCTGCAGACTTCAGACTGCTATACAACTTGCAAGGGTGCTGCCAAAATGCCACCGCAATGTCTCATGGCACAACATTTCAGCCAAATACCAGCGCACAGTGAGTGGAGGAACCAACCAGCCCTTTATATATTGCAAGAGCAGTGATGTCACAAGCTCCAGCCAAGTTTGCTGGTTTGCCTAGCTCCTGTCTGGTGAAAAAAGTTGACATTCAGTCTGTGCCAGGCCAGGAATAGTCTCTGTAATTTTACCTCCTCATCACAACTTGCTAGGCACTTAAGAGAGCCACTGAAAAAAGCCTCCTATTTGGAAGAGAGGGGAGGTTGGTTTCTGATTAAGCTCCTTGAAATTTGTACATTCATGCAAGCTTTTTTGGTAAGTCATATCAGGTGATGCCTACTGCAAACACCTCACATGTTTCTCAGCATTTCCTAAGCAGTTCCAAACACCTAGCGTTGCTTTCCTGTATCTTGAAAATAGACTAAATTCAGACATCCTTAAATGTTCGAACTAGTTGAATCCTGACCTGAGCTCAAACACTGGACCTTGCTTGTTGGCTGCCATGTTTGTCCAAAACGGTAAAGAAATGGGACTTTACCAGGTGATTAAACCAGCCAGAACCAACTTCTTTGCCGAAAGTTCATAAGTTGCCATCATACCTATACAAAGGATAGCTAGATCATTACAGTGCTGCTGTTTCCATCCAGTCCCAGTAGTGATCTGCACCTTTAACACTTGATGTAGATACAGCTTTTCCAGCTTGAAACATTACACTGCCCAAGTACTAGTATTATGTCCAGGCAAGACAAGGATTCTTCACAAGGGTTTCAGAGACAGTGACAGTCACTATTCTTTTTTTAATCAGTGGCACTGAGTTGTTTTTGCAACAGCGACTCCATCTAGGAAAATAAGTGCTGAGATTACATCATCATCTCCATATTTATTGTTACCCTACTCACTTTTCAGCAAATGTTCTCAGTTTACAAAGGACAAGATGTTTCTTCAGACCTCTGTCCATGAGCTCTGAAAGCCAAGCTTCCTCCTAGTTCAGGCACCACCACCAATAAATAATGATAAACATTGTGCTGCTGGAATTTAGTCAACAGCCCCGTTGATGAGTGAGCCAGAACATAATCACAGTCTTCTATGGCTGTGTTGGCTTTGCACTGTTAAGAGAACCACAGAAGCAAAAAATTGTAATTTAACCTCTAGGCAAAGCGATAACTGAGTACGCCATCTCTGCAACGAGTATGCCCTTTTACATCTGGATACAACCAGACATAGCATTGGGGTTTTTTCCTTTGCTTTTACTTTTTTTTTTACTCAGAGATCTTAAACAGACTACAGAAAGCTCTGACTGGTACAGGCTTGTCCCTAAACTAACACTGACAACCGCCCTTCCTCGAATAAGTGTAGGAGACCATCCCAGTAGGTGAGCCCTTGTTGCCACTTTTGCCACAGGCTGACAGAAGAGTTTCCTTAGAGACCATTGCTTCAGGAAAATCGACTGTATCTACACCCACGCGCTATTTGCATTGCCTCAGGGCAAAGCAGTTCTCCTTGTAGGAAGTGGATATATTCTTGCAGAGATTAAGCAAACTAGCCTGAACCTTGGGGGTTTCCACAGCAAAAGGACAGCAGCAATGCACATTCACCATAACTGAGCTTTTGTTTAGCACCTCCTGACTCTGGTTCATGTATGGAGGCAAAAATATGTTTTGTTTACTGCTTTTCACCATCCCAGCTGTGCACCTTTCCTCTCCTTTACAGCAGGGACAATGAAAAGAATGGACTTTCAAAAGTCAGCTACGTTAGTTCCCAGTCCACCAAACTGACATCTGTCTATACTTGTTGGCAGTGGGAGGTCATGCACAGGTGGAGTGGAGGCACACAGTTTCCTCTGCAGTCCCTCTGAAAGAGTGGCACCACAGGGACATAGCAGCAAGGAAGAAGTCATCTGGCACAACGCCTCTTTTTAGCCTGGATATGTCACCCAGCCTTTGCAATGGGCAGGCTGCCAGGAAACCATTGCTCACTCAGCTGTTAGTCCCTGGTGGGGCTACCATAGAGTGCTGGAGGTTGTGATAGTTGTTTGCTAGGAACCTGACTGCTTTCCACAAGCTACCAAACCCTCAAGATATCTGTTTATGATTGCTCTAGGATGGATACCTGTCTCTTTTCATAAGAAATCCTGCAAATCACTCCTAAAACGGTTGTAAAATGTGAGTGAACAAATAAATGAATGAATACAGCATGAGACAATCTTCAGATCATGCAAACAAATCTCTTTGTTTTCAAATTGCAGAGTTCATGTAAGATGAAAAAATGCTGAAGGTTGGAAACATCCCAGGACACCACTACTGTCATGTCTACATCACTGGACTATTTCTACCTCCCTGCTAAAGATGGTCAGAAATGAAGCCAAACACAAGCATGAGAGGGAGTTCTAAAGTTGAGAAGCAAAATTACATGGCAGGTATGTACCTGTACTTCCTGCTCTTCTAACAGTTAAGAATCAAAACCAAGAGCAGGATGGCCTTCCATTTGTCTTCTCTTTTTTTCTTGCTGCATTATACACAAAAATGTGTGTGTGGTTGGCAGAGTGAATCTCACTTTTGAAATATCTTTATACAAAATAAAATAGAGAAGTTCTATTAAGCTTATTTTATTTCTGGTGTAAATCTATTGTAGTTCTACATAAATCATTGGAATTATGTAGCTGAAAGGACAGAATCAAGATTCACTTTGGTACTTTGAGTGTAAAAATAGGTTGGCTGAGGTTTTTTTAAATAGAAAAGGAAGGTGAGGAGTGTTTTCATTTGAGCAAACGACTGAGCCTGGCTAACTCAGCTGATTAAGCCCATTTCCTCTGACTTTGACCAGCACTGGGTCATCACAGGGAAAAATGTGCCCTTTCCAAGAGATGGGCCAAAGTGGAGTCATGGATTCGGGGGGGGGGGGGGGGGGGGGGGGCTGTAATCTGGATCTGGAATTCATTGCTCGGTTCTACAGTGGACCAAGCTTGAGATGAGGACAGCTTCCACTTCTATAGAAACTGGAAGCTGCTGACGATGTGAACTGTGGCATTTCAGCTCATCGCAAGTTAATGATGCAATTGTACTCGGAAATGGAGATACAGATCAGACTTTACATAAGGAGTGGGTTTTAGCTAGCTCTTGAATATGCTCTTAAGTTGAGGCTCACTGTAGTTCAGTCAACACCCTGCTCAAGCCCTTGAATGTGAGAATAAGTATCTAAAGAGTTTACAGAGTAAACTTTAAAGAGTTTTAGCGTATAGATTTCAAGTACAGCTTAAGGGTCTGTTTTGCTTTTAGTTGTTCCATCCAAAGACTCCCCCATCTTACCTTCAGTCTGATGTGGAGACAGACAAAAACCACAATGCTGTGGGCCCTGACTTTGCATTGTAACGAGAGATTAATGGAAGTCTGTGATATTTTATAATTGTGTTGAATGGGTCACCCTTTGCTTTCAGCAGTTCTAGAACTGAAATCGAATGTTCCCTGTGCTCCTTTAGTGGGTCTGCTAGAGTCCCCTAGGCACTCCTGCCTTCTGCTGGCTAAATTGATATTAGCAGTCTCTTCAGTTTCAATTTACCAACCCAAACGTATCTGCGTATGGGTGGCTAAAGGATTTTACCCCAGCAATATTTGCTTGGAACCTGCTAATGCACAGCAAATCCTCTTTACATGTGGTGCCATTCTGCTTTCTCAAACAAGGGATCTGCTCAGGGTAGCTGTCACAGCAAATGACAATACAAGCCTGATACAAGCAGGTTTATCTCTGTAGACTTCATTTTCCACAGTCACTCACAGATGAGTGAGAACAGAATCTTCTATAATAACTTTGTTTTTCACAAAGGATTTTAAATTATAATTATGATGTCTTGTCAAGTAAGTTTTATCAACTTTTCTTTCATTTTGGACATAAGGTGCAATGATGTACCCAGTGGCATTCTTTCTTTAAGTTAGTTTTCTCTATTTTTATTACTAATTTTTCCTGACCAAAAAATGGCTACCTGTCTTAGCTAAATACATGCACAGCACTTGGAAGTGTTTATGGTTGGAGGTATGGAAAGGGAAGTACTTGAAATTTAGTTTTTATATCCTTGTTTAAGAGCCCAAGTAAAGAATCTGAGGTGAAAACACTTTTTTTAATTACACTTTCCAGAAATTAAACTGTCTACCATAACCTAATTGAATTGACCAAAAATAACGACTATTTTTCATGTTGTTTAATGTGTTGCTAGTGTCTTGTTTAGGAGCAAATTAGTCAGTGACTGATATATCTGGAAAATACTCTTTGTCTAACAGTGTTAATATAGAAAAATTATAGTTTATAATTTTTGGCTTTGCAGAGAAGAAAGTTTCCTTCAGCTACTCTGTAAGATGAATCGATGTGCAGCAGCACCGTCTGGAGGAATCGCTTTGTGCTTGTGAATTGCAAACAGCTGGAACCACTCCACACAGTCATCTGCCTATTTGACACGTGAAATTAATCCTTTGGATAATTCATCCATGACTCCCACGAACAATGCAGGGAAATAAGAAACATACAGAAGGGCATAGTGACTCCTCAAGTATTGGGAGTCTCCTGGATGACACAGACAGAGAAGTGAGCAGCCTCACGGATCGGGCTTTCAAAAGTTTGTGTGTGGCAGAACTTGAAGACTCTTACAATGAACCAGATCTTGCCATTTCACCTGACTTTGCTCTCCAGTTCTCTGCTAAATTTCACCCAGGGACACTAAACAATGCTATCAAGAAAAGCAACATCTGTAACAAGAAGCTAACATCAAGAAACAATGAGCATAAGATATGGGCTTCCACATTCCAGCAGTTCCCAAAGTGTACTCCGGAGGAGAAAAGGATTGCTAAAAATGACACCTTTGCCATGGAAAGGAAAAAGCTGAATTTGCCAGTCCCTGGTCCAAGGAACAATAAACATGTTTCAAAAGTGTCCTCGTTGATTAAGACATTTGATAAGACTGCAGACCAAGGGTCAGGAGGTTCCCTGATAGCCATTAAGCAGCCCATTAAGAATAGCTTTCAAAAATGTAAATTAAATCATGGAAATGATATGGCTTGCTGCAATGACACAGACATTTTAAGCATCCAGAAGGAACTTCATGAATTTTCTGAGGCTAGTCAAGGTAGCCACTGTCTCAGTGGCAAACATGAGCCACAGAAAAGATCTAAAGAAATAGACCTGAGTTATTGTGGCTCTGATGGTTATTATCCTGTGCTGATTGAGATGTCAAAAGTAGCAAAGTCAAATTTTTCTCGTTCTTCTAAAAAGGCTTTGAAAAACAGAGGTGTGAAAGTTAATGAGCCAGCAAAAAAAGGTAATTTTCTTCACAGTGAGAATAGTGCTTTTGAATCATGGAATGTTCATCATAAAAAGCTGACTGAAAAGGAGGAATTTGTTGATATAAAAACAAAAAAGGAAAAGGAAGGTCTTATGTACCTGGAAGAAGCACCATTTACTAAAGGATCCCACCCATGTGAACATAAATTGCCACCCGTCAAGACTGCTGTTGCTAAGAAGCAGGAGAAAGATTTCCAGATGAAGCCAGCTCCACCAGAAGCTGCTTTCAGCATCCCTCTCCCAGCTGTATACACACCTCAAGGCCCCCTCCCTTCAGAAACTGAATTTTCTGCTGCTCTTCCTCCTGCACCCCCACCCAGGATCCATGCACACCAAGGTCCTCCTCAGCCACCCCCTGTCCCACAGACACTTCCACCTCCCACCCAGCAGAGCCATCCCCCAACATCCCCAAACCCTGAAGCCCCTCCTGTGCCACCACCCCCAATGCCAGCTCAACTTTCCCCCCCTGCCTTGTCCCAGGCCTCCATCTCACCCCAGTCTGTATCCTACAGGATGCTTTCACCCTCACCCATGTCCCAGGCACCCAGCACACCTCCACGGAGACCCCTGGCCACCTTAACCAAAGAGGAGGCCCTCAGTCCCCCACTGGGCAGTACCTGTCCACCCTGGAGGAAACAGAGGGCTGCAAAAGGGGCAGCAGAGAAGAGACAGACTTCAAAGGAGTTCACAGCCAGTGATGAGACGTGCTCATTGTCTGAAAAGGTGACTGGTGCCGAACCTGGTGTGGATGTGACTCCTCTGGCTAAACAGGTAAACTCCCCTGGATCAATCAGTCCCTCTTTCAACATCACTGAACTCTTAACACCCATCATACCACCAAAACAAGAGGTGGATGATGTTGAATGCGAGCTGATCCCTCTGACACCACCTCCCACTGAGAACATGGCATCAGGAGACCACGAGGGGAGTGCGTTTGGTGATTACAGGTATCGGGATAGTTACAAATCAAAAGCATCAAGTCTGTTATTCAATTTGAAGGATGTGCGTAAACGTGTTAAAAGCATTTATACCCCTTCTCCCCTGTTAAGGGCCTTGGAGGAGAAAAATAAAACTAGGGAAAATATACAGGAGAGTACAAAAATGAATTCCTCACTCTCGACTTTACAAGAAAAAAGTAACAAAAATATTGCAGAGAAAGATGAACCAAGTGATATAACCTCTGTATTGTCTGGCAGTGTTCATGAAAAGGACAATAAAACTGATTTAACTGGGCACTTTACAGACAATTACCTGACTTTGAGTTCACCCCAGACAACAGCAGACCTTTTATTTTACCAAACTGGAGACAACTTGCAGCAAGATGATTCAAAACACGAAGATCTGGTTAAAAACACAAGGAATAATGAAAATTTCCCCTTGTTCAGACATGAATCAAATGAACCCAATTTAAGAAAACATCTCCAGTGTCCAGCACTGAAACCATTCAGTAGAGACAATGCAGATACAACAGCTGGGCAGCCCATGCAAAATCCCAGTGTCCAGGGTGCAGAAAGTGAGAGACAAGCTGGTATTCAGAATTTTGCCTTCAAAACACTCCCAAACCAACTCTCACCAGCAGAGGATGAGCCTTACAGTGACACCCAAACGAATATGGTGGTACCTGGTCATGAAGCACAAGGCAAAAGAAGCACTAGTTCTTCAGAGCAATCTTTCGTCTCCACGGTAGAGCAGCCACTTCAGGAGGAGCCGTTTCCACCAGTGCCCCTGATGCAGAAGGCATGCCTTCAAGAAAGCCAGAGGACTAAGAGTGAAATGGGTGCAGACAGTAAGAAAAGCCACAAGGAGAGAGAGAAAGAGGTTGAGGAAGATGAAGTGCAATATTATGCTTGTATCAGCTCTAGTACTGCTGCAGCAGAGAAGAGGGAGGGGAAGGTTACTGGGAATGAACAGAGGAGCTTGATGGAAGAGAAACTAAGGAGAGAGAAAAGGGAAGAGGCCAACAGCATGGATTCTGCTTCCGACAGTACCAGGGACATGTCCAACCCCAGGTCTGATGAACCACAAACACCACCATCTTCAAGCTCAACTAAACCGAGTCTGTTTATGATTAAAGATAACACATTCAGGTCACCACAGGTAATAAGGGCTGTCAAGCTTCCTCTGTTCAGGTCCTTTTCTCTGGATGATACAGTGAGCAGCAGTTATAAGGAAACGGAAAGTAGGTTAATGCCCCCAGCAGAGCACAACAAGCAGCACCAAAACATGTTGCATGCTCAGGAGGTAAGCTGGTTGGCATCGAGGCGCAGAGGGCAGCAGGATGTGAAGGATGGAGCAACCGACAGAGGGAAAGAGGCCAGTGAGCCTGGATCTACTTCAGCAACACTGCATCCCAGTCTTCTGGAAGATACAGACAGCTTTTCATTAGGGAAGCTGATGGAAGAAGATGAAGAGACTTGTGCTTTGTTAAATGAAGTTGGGAAAATGGATGAGGAAAGTATCCACAGAAGGAAAAAGAAGCCCCAGACTAGGAAGGCAAGACACAGCTTAACACAGCCAAATTTAGGTCTGGAAAGTGACCAAGCACAAAACAACCCCAGCTATCCTGGAGAAAGAAAGATTAATTACTTTAAGAATCATCATTTATCTAATCGCAGAGGTGGCTCTTGTGCGAAAAAAATAATCACTAGGGAGACAATTTCCCCTGTGACTGGCTCCGTATCAGAGGACCACATGTATTCTCCTGTATCCCATGAAACTCTAGAGGACATCCTACACACAGAAGGTGCACCAGTTTTGTTAGACAGTCTTGCATGCTCTGCTATTACAAGTCCCAGGTCAGGTAGCACGATGCAGTCTCTTGCTGCCAGTTCATCATCAGACAAACCATCAATTTCTGGCCTTGGAGAGACAGATGTTCTCAACCCTGCCTTGCTGAACATGGGACTAAAAAGCCAAGCTGATATGTCTGCAGAAGAGATACTTGATTCAGCGCAAAGGACTCTGCTTTCCAATTCTGCAGGGGAAGCTGAAAGACTGCAGCCCAGGAGACTGGGGGAGAGAGCAGCAGGCAAGCCTCCTGCTGTGCCACCAAAAACAGAAAAGGCTCTGCGGCGAGCCAAAAAGCTGGCAAGCAGGAGAAAGAAAATGCAAGAGCAGCAGAAAAAACATCAGACTGAGCATACAGATGCTGCAGGGAGAAAGCCTTCTCATTCTGGACAAATGCTAGCATCTCCTTCACCCTTGGGATATTCTCCTCTCCATTCTACCCCTCACTCAGCTTTTACTCCTACAGAAACCAGTACAGGAAGACCCAGTGGTGCACCAGCAGCAAGCCCTTCACCCTCTTCAACCCAGCGTAAACTCCTCCAAGACCCTGACTCTGGTCAATACTATGTAGTTGATTTACCAGCTGAAGTTAATTTAAAGACATTTTATGACCCAGAAACTGGCAAATATGTTCAAGTCTCAGTCCCATCCTCGGAAGGGAACTTATACCAGCCCCCCTCTTCAGAAATTATGAATTCTCCCTATGCCTCTTACCCTAGAGTGCTGCCTTTACCAGCTTCATCTGTAGAAGTGTTGAAGTCACCTTCTCAGCTCTCTGAACCTACCTGGTTAAAACCGACTGTACCAGGAGAATCAGCTGAACTCCTTGAAGATGGCCAGCAGGACTACAGATATGCTGAAACTGGGGATACTCAGCCCTATATTGAACCAGCCTCTTACTCCTACAGTCAAGATGCTGAAGAAACTCAAGTTCGCTTACAAAATGACATGAGCCCAACCCCAAATACTGACATAGTATCCCTCACTGATTTAGATGATTTTGCTGCTGAAGGAGTATCTTGAAAACTGAAGTAACAAGATCTGCCAGCTAGTGTTTTTAAGAACCGTTCAGACACCTGCACACAAAAGCACATGCAGATTTGATGTTTGTACAACACTTTATGTCTGAATCTCATTGTGGTTTGGGTGTGAAGGAAAATGAAAGCTGACCACCTTGAAAGATGTGAGGTGACGATCACTCTGCAGGGGTGTGAAACTGAGTAAGCACCAAATTATCAGTGAGATGAAAGGGCAATGCCAGCTAAACAGATAAGTATGACAGAATGAAGCCACTGCTTGCTGCTGCTGCTGCTTTGCCATTATGATGGCTGAGATTGCCAAAGTAAGTGTCCTTTTGCCCAGATGTGTTGCATGATATATGACACAGAGTAAAACCTATGAGACCATCTTGTCCATCCCGTGAGACCTAGGACAGATGCCGCATCTGCTGAACTTTCCTTATTCACAGCCTTTTGAACTATATTGACAGGTAGGAAGCATATGGCTACAAATATGCCACAAACCCAAGATTCATTTTTTGCACACAGAGATTGCCCAGATGTTACTGACAAGAAGATTGTATACTGGATGCGCAAAACAACAGACATGTCAAAAAAAACATTAAACAACCAGAATAAAGTTGCAGCTGCTCTAGACTTCTTGTATCCTTTTGCAGTGTCCACTAACATGCTGCTGAATTCTTTATATTTCTTGATAATCTCCAAATAAGCTCCCCTAGAGTCAGGGGTTATTTATAATGCAGCTTCAAAATTAAACTTATCTTGATACTTGGCCTGAAATATTTTGGTAAGGAGCAAGGTTGAATGAAATCCCATAACAGTATTTAATTTTTTGTTAGGATGAGCGGTCCTTTGCTTATTATAATTGAAGTGCTTCTTGATTTGTTTTGTTTTCAGGCTCCCACTGAAATACAGTGCTAATTTTTAAAACCTGAAAAACATTGTACCTATTTTTAGTCTTGTGAATTCTGTAGGATTTTTTTAAAAAAGATACAAAACATTCAAAGTTTTAATTTCTAGATAAATACTTCTTTGGATTACCACTTTTCTTTGAAAGACCTGTATCAAAATGCCACTCATCCTTGAGTAAGCTCTTTTTTATCGTCATAGATAGTGAGAGAACCTTTGTGAAAAGATGGAAAAATTGAATGTAATATGCCTGCTTATAAGTATCTATATTTGGAGTATTGGTTTCTTTTTTCTCTGTCTCATTTTCATACTGTTTGCTCCAATTAAAAGTGAAGTGTAGGAGCTCTAAGAAAGAATTATACCAGTGACTTTCAGCTTGATTCACACCTTAGGCTATTTTTGCGGGATTGTTTTCAGTGAAGTGACTCTTGACTTCCTGAAGAGAAAGGGAAGAATCAGGCCTTTTGCTAATAAATACAATGTGGAGATGAGACATGGGCACTGTCCCCCTTTCCCAGTTTTAGTATTTATGATAGTGTGATTTTTTCAGTAAATTCTTAATTTTCCAGGACTGAGGCTGCTCTCAGGGCACAGATCCACACTTGGTGGTTTGGCTCCTTCCCTAGTCTGGACTCAGCTGCCATCCTTCCTCCATCCCTGACAAGAGCTGTGCATTCAGAACCTGTCCTGATCCCATCAGACGCTTTTTCTTTAGTGCCATTTGCTAAAACATTTCCCACAGAAGGGCTAGATGGACACTAAGGGCGTCTCTTCATTGATTTCAGTGGGGTTTGGACGTGGCCTTTAATGATTTTCTAAAGTCCATTTTACCTGTTATGCAGAGTTGTGTCAGATTTGCCTTTTTGTGATTTGGCAGGGATGGTTGCAGCAGAGGTGTGGGGTGGAAATGGAGAAGCTTGTACTGGTTTGGTTTGGGTTTTGAGCACATTCAGCCAAATGCCTATATTTGAATAAAAATTTATTGTTCAATCTCCACCCTTGAAAGTTTTCAACACCTGATTGGATAAAGCCCTGAAAAACCTGGTCTGGCCTTGGAACTGACTCTCCTTGAGAAGGAGGTTCATCCAGAGACCTCCTGAGATCTCTTGCAGTCTGAATTATCCTATGATTCTGTTCTGCAAACATTAAAATTTTTAAACAAACTTTGACTTGGAAATCAGAAAATGCAATCTCCCCTGGGAAAATGCTCATTTTGAAAGAAATAAAAAAGAATTTGAAAATAAAAAGTGTTTCAGGAACAAGAATCAATTTTAAAGTTATTAAATTAACGGAAGTGGCTCCTGTTATGAATATTTTTCCTTTTTTTTGGTCACAAATATTTTGCTAAACTGACACGGTGCCATTCGTGTTGCACTTCTCTGTCATTGTCACTGAATGCAACATAATGCCTATCTAGTATAGAACAGAATGTTATCTACATGTTAAAATATAGATAAATAAATCTATTTTCCATTTTCCATAAAAAAATCTAAGTTTTCCATGGTACATTTAAACAGAACCTATGTAATCTGAAAGCCTAGCAGAGTGCACAAGCCTTCTTTTTTTGTCTTATATTACAAATTTAAGTGCCCTTAACAGCCACAAGTCAAGAAGCAGGCATGCTCTCAAGAGGACAGGATAAAAGTGTGATTTCCAAGAGGAGACAGTGGATACAAAATATCTGTGCACAGATATAAAAGAAATGGTAATTTGTTAAGCAGAATATACGATTTCATTTTAAAAAATCCCTTTTGCTTGGCTAACTGTCATTTGTTTTGCAAGATGCACATACTTCTGCACCCTTTTTTCAAGAGCCTTCTTAAATTCTTACTGTGGAGAATGGGGTCCTCCAATATACTACTTCTAGGTGTGCAAGGAAAGCAGGGTATTTTTTCCCCTGCTGTGAAGACAAACTGCAATGGGGGCATCTGAAAAGGAGACAGTTTAACTTGGATACCTGATACATTTCGAGTAGGACTTCTTTATTTTGGCCAATCCTTTCTGTTAGCTAAGGGAGCTGCATTCACAGTGAACTGTGTCTCTAAACTTGCACATGTCCCAGCGGGAGTTTTGACCTAGAGAATTTGCAGCTAAACAAACACAGAACTGTGGAGTTTTGGAAATAAATATGAAAGGGATTCTCATCATGTATCCAGAGCTTTCCTTAGAGCAGTTTGCCAAAACAAGTGAATGATGTTATACAAGTGTTACTCCAGGTCCCAGCCCGGTATTGACTCCATTTGAGTATGAAAACCCATCAGCAAACCTCCCTCTGGCCTGGACCATGTTGTTGGCCAACTTTTTGCTTGGCCGTGGGAGCGTGTGTGTGTACAAACACACACATGCAGGCACACAAATAACCCTATATATATATAAAACAAAATTATTTTTACATATATGTAATATACCTATAAAACTGCCATTTGCGTATCAGTATAAAACAGCAGTAGTGCCTGTGATGGTGAACACACAATGTTTGTGCTTTAAAAGGAAGCCAAATGACACCTTTTCAAATGACAAATATTTTTCTTTCCTTAGCCTTTTCTGTTTGTGTTTGTTGGGCTTTTTTTTGCATTGCTGCTGTGGGAAACTAGGATGGAAGAGGTCATTACTAGGCAAAATGGCAGCTGTGAATTGACCTCTTTCTTGGCAGGGGGGCTATGGGAAATGTGCAATAGTCATGAAAGCGGTTGTAGGAAAGCATTGTTTTGTGATGCAAATGACAGTGACATTAAATCATAGGTAAAAGAAGTGTTGAGGCAAACTAAGATGAATTCTGCCTTGCCAGCAGCCGGTGGTTAGGACTAAAGAAAACAGCAGGCTCTCTGCATGCACAGAAGCACAGCAGGCTGAAGGGAGCAAAGGGCCATTGCTTTCTCTGCTCCCTTCTCCTGCATGTGGCCTTTTTGGCATGTTGCATTTCTGGGTGCCCTGAGGCTCGTTTACAGTGGTGGTTCTTCCTTGGCAGATGTGACTGAGGCCAAACCTGGCTTCCCTAGTCTTTGGCACTAAGGCCAGAACCACCTCCCTTTGAACTCCAACTCCTTCTCCTTCTGGGGCAACTGCAATGCTTTCCAGTCCAGTTGTCATAAGGTAGACTTGGACTGCTATCCCGCAGCCATAGCTGTGTCCCAAGAGCTCAAATTTCCTCATGCAAATGCTCAATTTGTTTTGGAGAGTGCAGTTTAATTGAAATGGCCTACATGTGTAGAATTTTATCAACTCCTTCTTGGGTGTTCAGTGCCTTCCTAAGTCATCTGTCCAAGAAAATGTGTGTCATCGGCACGTTCCATCAATGCAACTGTATTTACAAATAAATAATTATTTATTAACTAATAAACAAAATAAATCGGACTTGTTTTACAATACTGGAATGACTTCTAGCCAGCTTTTTCATTGTAATTCTGTCTCATTACAATTTCAGCTCCAGTTAGGCCAGCAGAAATAGTTGACAACATGGACGTGTGTGTTTGTGTGTGCATGTGTGTGGTACACAATTAAAAGATCTAGAAGATGACTGGATGCAAGGCTTTGTCCCACTTCTGCTCCTAAAGAGTGGGAGCAGGAGGCTAAGCAGAAACACCTTTGGCCCAGAGCTCCTGAGATCATTCCCACCCCTCCCTACTGAGAGAGGGCAGCAGTCTGGCCAGAGGACCCTGGAGATATGGTGCCAGCACCCAGTCCAGCAACATTGGAAGAGGATTACCTTCTTGCCACTGCACAGAGGACATTAGGGCTTTGGCATTCCCTGTGCCTCATCCACCTAGGGGAAGTTACCAGGTGTGTAACTTGATGTAACTTATTTTTTTTCATTACTATCCAGTCCTGCAGACTGTACGTAGTCTCCGAAGTCTTGTCAGTGGTGGTTTTACATTTCTCCTCAGTTTCTCTTATTGTCTATTGCATTATGAAACACAGCAGAGACCCTTCTTAAAGTGATTTTGACTCTGTCCTTGTCCAGGCTGGCAACTTAATTTAGTTCTGCTCTGCTTTGATCCCTGACTAGCCAAGCAGTTCTTGCTGACAGTGAAAGTGTTATTGTGGTTTGAATATAACATAACATAACAGAGCATAAACAGAAAAGTTTTTGCCAGAAATACATTGACAGATTTGCATATCTGTATTTGGGGGATATACTCTCTTTCCTTTCTGAGTAAATAAAGAACTCTACAGTTTGATCCTCTGTCTCACTCAAAAGCAACATCAGAAGCTGGTGATATTGTACATGATGGGTTACATGGGCTCTAGTGAATACATACAAATGTGTAATTTGGAGCAACTGGTGTACATCAGTCATTTTTATTAAAGAAACTCTGCTTCAGAGCCTTATAGAAGATAGAACATGGAACACTTGAGTAAATTGAACTTCAATGTGGGTGGGGTTTTTTTTTGTGAAATGCTCATTATAACAACATAGGTCAGTGATTAATTTATGTTGTCTTTAGGATGATTATTCTGGACTTAACGATGATCTTACATTCACCATTGTCCCTCGATATTAAAGATAATATTGTAATGATGGGGTTTAAATGGGTAGGGAATGGCTGAAAATGACCCGTGGTCTTCCCTTGCTTCTTTTTGATATCCTCAAAGTTTTCATGATGTTGATTTTTCACATTAGATAGTCAGGTCTTTGGTACTCTATGGCCAATTAGAGACTTGTTTCTAATATGCTATTGAACATACTTGGAAAGCAGCATTTCAATAGTGCAGAAGAGAAATCATTTATGTCCCAATTGCCTAAAGCTCTGTGTTTTTATTAAACTAGATTTAACTCAAGCCTTTAGGGAAGCAGGCTGCAGTGCTAAAAAATGAGCATTTTCCCATGTCAAAATCCATATCAAATAAATTGAGACCTGGGGTACTTTGAAAGAAGGAGAGGGGGAAGACTGTGAGAATCACAGAAATTTTTTTTAAATCCTTCTAGCAATGGAAAGATGTAGAACTCCAGCAGCAAGTAAAACACGTTCAAAGGTGGGGATATGCTTTGAAAAGCCATGGCTTGTCAAAGTTTGCCCTCACAGGCTAATTCTTCCCTACACTGGCTTGGACTCCCTTGTCCTGGAGGTCCCCGGTGTGTTCATAATACTCCTGCCCACTGGCATTCAGTGTCAGAGCCTCATCTTCTCACAACTGCCCCTCCAGTTGCTTAAAACTGACATAGGGAATGTCAGCATTCAGAGTACACAGAAAGGGCTCCCTTGCTTGTTGGCTGGGCCAGAAAAGCCAGTGTTGTCACCAACAACGTGAATCATTTCAGGTGAGCTAAGGTGGCCTTCTTCAGGATCTTCTTTACATTGACAGGCCACAGGTGGCACAAACAGACTCTGAGATAAACAGCGATCCTTCTTTCTATTCTGAGCACTGAAAAGCTGCAGAGGATGTGAACTGAATTTCGTCCAAGACAGACCCTTTCTTCGATTGCACTGAGATTGCTGAAAGGCTGCTGGCAGAATCGGTTTCTGCTGGCAAGCACTGCCTGCCTGGATCAGGTCTCCTGGGACTGTGTCCCTTCCCGAGGAATGTATATGGAAATATTTCAGAATTATTCCACGCCGAAACCAGCTGCGGCTTTGTGAACTTTCTAAAAGGAAAAGTCAGAAAGAAATGAAAGGAGAATATCATATTGCATTATAATATAAGACAATGTTATTGTTGATAATCTATCCGTACATGATGTATGCCTATATAGGGATGTATCTAGGTATGTCTACATGTCTATATGTAATTATAGATATAGTATTTATGTTATACTGAAGTGTCTGGATGTGATCTAAACAGTGCCCTTGAACTGTCCTTTGCATCTCCCACCTGTCAGTCCACATGTCCTGTTACTTGCAAAGTTTCCCCCAAGGGAGCTCCATTTTCCCCTGGGCTTCCCATACACTCGCATGTTCCACTGCACTGGGGAGATGCATGTTCACCTCTTTTCCATACTCTTGCCAGGACTAGAGGGGGTCCCTGGGATGCCCCCATACGTCCATCTCTCCTGTTGAAGAAGCAAGTGATCGCCCTCATGCAGGGTCCTCTTGGTGCAGTTGGTGAGTCCTGAGCAGTCCCCTGGCTGTGCCAGATGGGACTGTAAAGAGAGATGGAGAAGCTCTTTTGCATAATACTCCCCCTTCATGAAACCACTGCATTATCAACCCGAGACACCAACCACTTCTCCTGGCAATGGGATCAGCCCAAGCGCTTCAACCCAGCAGCATAGCTGGCCTTAGCATCAATCCTATTAACAGTAAACTTCTTACCTTAGCAACCAGATGAGCCCTAACATAAACCAAGCAGGATCAAATACCAGCTGGAGTACTGGCCCAAAAACCTACTGACACAGCCAAGTTATGTTACTGCACCTTAGCAGGAATTTTCCAATGAAACAGCTTCTCTGCTGGGGGAAAACAAACAAACAAACAAACAACAGAAAAAAAAACCACTTACTTTGACAACACTGAAACTGCTGGTAAAAAAGGCATGTTTTGGGGTGTTTTTTTCAACTGCTGTCTTCTGAGCTGGGAAATTTGCTGAAAAATTATTGAGAAGTCCTCGTTTGATGCTTACATGTATGTATAAGTAAAGAGTCCTAGACGCTTTCTTTTGGATTGAAACAACTTTTTAAAGAAATCATTCATTTAAAAACATGTATTAAAAAGTTGAAACTGCAGCAAAAGTTTTCAAATATCTCAAAATGTTTCCAATAGTCCAAGTTCATAGATTCATAGATTTCTAGGTTGGAAAAGACCTTAGAGATCATCGAGTCCAACCATCCCTAATCCCCATTAAACCATATCCTCCAGTAGATCATCCACCCTATTCTTAAACACATCCAGGGATGGGGACTCAACCACCTCCCTGGGCAGCCTATTCCAGTGGCTGACAACCCTTTCAGAGAAGAAATACTTCCTAACATCCAACCTGAACCTCCCCTGACTAAGCTCATACCCATTTCCTCTTGTCCTATCACCCGTCACTAATGTAAAGAGCCCTTCCCCCACCTCCCCACCATCTTTTCTCAAGTATTTATAGGCCGTAATCAGGTCTCCCCTCAGCCTCCTCTTCTCCAGGCTAAAAAGCCCCAACTCCCTCAGCCGCTCCTCATAAGTTTTATTTTCCAGCCCCTTGACCAGTTTAGTCGCTGTTTTATTACTTTGTGTTTTGTTGGGCTGAAAATTGTTTTGACTTTTTTATCTTTATGTGTTTAGGGTTTGGGGGTTTTTTGTCCAGTTTGGAGTGAGGAAGAGATGTCACCATCACCAGAATCGTTATGTGAGGGGAAAACAGCTTCTGGGCCAGTCACAGACAAGTGCTCCTAGGGCCGGCTGCCATGGATGAGCCACTGCAGAGCTCCCTCTTGTGCTGGACTGTCTGTATCTCCCCATACAGCCGCCATGCAACCAGCTCCATGCAGACCATCTTGTTATTAACAGTGAGGGGGGTGCTATTCCTTGAAACTTATGTTTTCAAATGATAAAGGAACCTGGTTGTAGTTTTATATCCTTCTGGGCATCCAAGACATGTTTAATGGTGTGCAATATCTGATCCCTGGAGTATACTAAGAGAGGTTATCTGATCGTGCTCAGTAGGATGCTAACCATGTTGTTTACACTTGTTAATTTTTACACTTCTCATCTGAAAAAACCCAAACAACAGCCTGGTCCTTGAAAAGTTTCCAGCCATATTCACGCTGTGAGAGTGGCACTGATGTAAGAGCAATGATATATTCATACTGTGCTTGAAGCACTCCTTCAGGGACATGCTTTGTACCATGGCAGTAAGACCACCCTGTAAATAAATCTGACTCAAGTGGTAAACCAAACCTTTTATACATATGACTGCATCTGTATTATAGGCTTTTGCTGGAGCAGCATTGTTGACAAAGGTCACGTACACCTGATAGGGCTGAGCAGGAGGAAGCCTGTGATCCTCGGAGGCCATAGATAAAACCACACAGATTCCAATTTCTGCTTTTTATTCTGGCTAATCCTAAATCCAGCTTGAATTAAACTAAACCCTTGCTCATTCCTAATTCCCCCAAATTAATGTTCACATTGCTGTGTATACACCATTAACTAACACAGCACACAGCAGATATCGTCTTCCGTACCATGCTGGGCTGTTTGAAGATTTTTCTTTCATTGCTTATTGCTGTCTCTGCCAGCAGAAGCACTTCACACGGGCTTCCCAGTCTGCCTGTAGTGAGCCCAAAATGCTCCCTCCTGCTGATAGAAATCTGAGGAGATGAGCTCAGGAAGAGAGAGGGTCTCAGGCAGAGGACAGGGGGAGAGCATGAAAGAAAAGCAATGTGCTTAAAAGGTGTCATCATTTACAAAAGTAACATCTGGCCAATGCAAGTCCCCTTTGCGGTATGTGCTAAGGCTTACTCTCCTATAGGCCTTGTTAAACTTTGGCCCAGATATATCCACCTTGACATGCAGGAGCTATTTCGGTTGGGCACATGTAAATCCCAGAGACAGAGACTATGAAATCAAGGCTAAATCACCTGCCCATGCTGTGGCAGTAGTAACAAGGTGTCTCCAGTACCTTGGCTCCTCCTTTCCTGGCTCATTAATGTAATTCTAAAATCTAATTAATAACAATGACTCTCATTTATTCACTCTTTTCTTCTTTTCACAATGTCTGGCAAATGGTGTATTGCAGAACAGAAAAGCACCAGTGTCATAGAATCATAGAATGGTTAGGGTTGGAAGGGACCTTAAAGATCATCTAGTTCCATCTCCCCTGCCATGGGCAGGGACACCTTCCGCTAGATCACATTGCTCAAAGCCTCATCCAACCTGGCCTTGAACGCTACCAGGGATGTCACTAAAGTAGTTTTAATACGTATGTACCTTAGACCCAGGTAGTGAGCTCCATCCCACTGTCTCATAGTGGAGGTAGGGATAAAACATTGTGCACCAAGTCCTGGGCTTCCCTGATGGAGAAATGGCTCTGTGAGATGCATGAAGCTGACTTATCTAAATGCAAGTCCTGAGCCCTATGGAGGAAATCCACATGAAAAAGAGATTAAGCTGGAGTTAGCTAACACACACGCACACACGCCTGTCTGCTTGTTATCTGTGTTTATCTGAACAACAAGCTGCAACATCAATCTGGATTACTCCCAGGTTCAGCCCCACAGAAGTATTCAGATACTTGGCTTTCTGTGTGGGATTTTGAAACTTTCCTTTCTAACCCCTCTCGGACTGTGATTGTGACATCCTCTCTGGAGAACCTCTGGCTCAGTCCCAGTTAGGTTTATATCTTAACACGAGTACTGGTTCAGAGGAGAAATAGGATTAGCTCTTTTCTCCTGTACATCTTCCTTCCCTGCCAGCAGCCAGTTTCTTGTGCACTGCTACAGAAATATTTCTAATAAAAACAAACAACTCCCAGGGATGCTTCTATCCCTCGCTGTGCCAAGGACTGGTGATCACATCAGCATCTTGGTTCTCAAGCATCTGCCAAAGCCTGATGGCTTCAGCCAGCACAACAGAGCAAGGGTAAGCCAGATGTGATATAACAGGCAGAGTTTAGGTTCCTGGGGAGCCTTCTTTGCAAAGAGGGGCTTCTTCATTTAATGGGCCTTGGGTCTTATTTAACACATCAGCTCATGTACAGTGCGGATGTAAAGAAGCTGTGTGCATATAATAAAAAAGACTCAGCCCATTCAATACGTAGGGGAATTCTAATAAATTTACCACTATAGCAAGTGTTAGTCTCTAATGCCAATACTGAATTCTGGAGTTTAATAAATAAAAATTCTGAGCCAGGAAAACCAAAAGGTAAACTAGTTCAGCTGACAAAGCAAACAAAATTTAATTAGAAATTAGAAGTTTTCTCCTGGCCTTGACCGGTCCCAAGGATCAGTATCTCATATTGGTTGTGTCTGGGCTGCCTTCTGATGGCTGCTCTTGAGGTGCACTTTCTGACCATACTACCAGAGATGTCTGTCCTGGTTTTAGCTGGGACCGGGTTAGCTCTTCTTTTTAGCAGCTAGAAGAGCTCCGTGTTTTGGTTTTACTCAGAGACTCGCTCTGAGAAGAATGCTGATAGCAAGTTGATGTTTGTGGTTGGACGTGAAACTCCAAGGACTTTTCAGTGTGCCAGAGTGCAGAAGCACGGCGGGATAAGGGGGGAGCATAGTTGGGACAAGGGGGACACGATTCCCCTTGTGATTTGTGGTGGAACTTAAGATTGAGGGCCATACTGAGAAGTGAGTATTTCCTCTGTACAGAGCTGTCACAGTCTCAGGGGCTCCAGGAGACCGTAGGGCAATTTAGCTAAACTGTCCAAGACCAGGAACAGCTTCAATGCTGCTGTCACCTTTTATGAGAAAATACAGATGCAAGGTAACTTCCAGGCCTGTCAGAACAGAGTTGGAGGTGGGCATTAGATCTGAAAGTGATTCAGCCTGCAGAAAAGAGCTGCCTTTTGTTGCTCTGCATGTGAGAACTCTTCTTGGCTAAAATGACCCAGGTGGTCATGGTTTTTTCCTTCTCTGTTTCATGTCATGGATGTTACAGCAGTATTGCAAAAGCACTGGCTACAGAAGAAGCCATCAAGGTTAAATGCTGGAAGAGTTATGCAGACCAATACTTTAAATCCTGGTGAGTTTCAACTATTAAAAGTTTGCCACAAGAGAGTTGTGATAGCTCCAAAAAATAATGCTCAGACTTCTAAGACAGCAGACTAGCACCTACTTGTCTTGTGGCAGAGAGCTTAGGGCAGGCAATAAGGATGTGGTGTTTATTAAAATATTGTCAACACATCACTCACAAATAAGGCTGGATTCGCTATATGCCAATGAAAGTTTCATTCTCACAGGCCACATCTATGTAAAGGCTTCTTTGGTTGGTATCAGGAAAAGATCATATTTTGTGGTAATATGGTCACTTGAAGTCAATATTTTACTACAGTGCAAAGGAAGTTTTTAACTGGAAAGAATAAAGTATTGTTTATTGTACTCTACTGCTCTTTTATTTATGGCAGGGGTGTCAAACTCTTCAGTGGAGAGGTCTGAATTATGTACTTGGAGCTCGGGTATCAATTCAGGGCTTCTCACTTCCCCCCCGCTTCACACGCTGCTTCCACCACACAAACAGCCAGGCACAACAGGATCTTTATTGAGTAACAGCTCTTTTAGAGGGAGAATGTGCCACAGCAGCACACCGCAAGCATTTCATCTTCATCCCCTGCTCCCTCGTGATCTGCCCGGCAGCAAATGACTTCCTCCCACACCACACTGGCTTCTTTCTGCTGCAGGGAAGCAGAAAGCTTAAGCGCACAGCAGACGTGCCAGCTTCCCAGAGACAAAGCCCCGCCAGCGGGCTTTTTCCCCCGACCCTGGCACAGGATGGAGGAGTCCTCCGGGAGCTGCAGAGATGGTCAGCCCAAGCTTGCCAAGGGCAGCAACCTGTGGGGAACAGAGGGGAGGGCATCAGCTGCAAGAGAGAAGAGTTTGGTGGTATACCAAGATCTTTTTCTGCATGCACATGGCTTTCAGCAACATTGTAAATAATACTCTTAATAAAGAGCCAATTAGCCTAACAATCTCATTACTATCCAGCATGCACTGGAGGAAGGACTAGCCTACGGCACAACTAAGCGAAGGTGCCTTCTCTGCTTCACATTTCCTGCTGTAAAGTATGTAGGCATAAGGAGGCCTAAAAAGATGTACAAGAGAGAAAAAGCATGGAGGGCTGAGAGAATGGCATGCAACCTTATAAAGAAGGTGCCATGGCCTGGCATTTTGTATCACCCCCCATTAACAAAACCCAGACCAAGGCACTGCAATAACCCTGCACACAAGCCCCGAGCACCGATTGCCCCCGTTGCCTCTGCCGCCGCCCACCCGGTGCGGGGCTTAGCCCAGGGCAGGGCTCTGCGCGGGGCAGGGGACACTGCGGCACGGCGACAGCACCAGCTGAGGTCCAGCACCAGACCTGGAGGCAGGACTGCTGGCTTGCTGCGAAGTGGTGCATGAGGATGCTGGGAGATGGCCCGAGCAAGGAAGGTGGGGCATGACAGGAAATCCGGACATTGTGGCTGTCCATGACTTCTTGAGAAAAGAGCCCAGGTCTGGAGCTGCTTTCCCAAACTCAGGCAAGTGACATTTACGCAGAGGCGGTTCATGCTATGCCTGGCTCATGTTAGTATGGAAACTCACAAAGCGTTAACTGCACGGGATCTAGTGACAATGCAGTAAGCCATTAAACAAAGCATCTTTGTCTTACGTTCATCCCTCAAACCTCGGACTTCCATTTTTCCTTCACAGAACTGAAAAAAAATCACGCAGGCTGATTTTGGAATGGCTCACATGTAAATCATCCCCCTGGGCTTGGGCCTCTCGCACTGGGGTTCAGCCTGAGTGACTTTTTATAGCTGAGTTATAAACTTTTAAATACCAGACCTAATCAGAGCTACTGAGATGGCCATTACAGGAGTGGTTTAAGTGGCATAGCCCTGATATATGACAGCACAGAAAGAAGGTAGGTGGCTCATCCCCGATGGGCAGTCTGTCTGGAAGGGAGCAGGGTCTGGTGGCTAGAAGCAGGCACAACTGAGACACAGATCTCTCAAGTTTTGCTCTTGCCCTTGTGCCACTGCTTGGTGACCTCGAGTAGTTCCCTTGGACTGCACTGCCCTGAGCAGACAGGTCTCAGACCAAAACTTGAGAGGAAAACATGGCTCACCGTGCCCTGGTTTCCCCAACGTGCTAATGAGATGCAAATATGTATCTGCCTCCCCTAGGGAAGTACCAAGAATTGTTGGCGAACTGGCCTAGAGTTTAACACGGCGTTGTGCAGACTCAGAACATACAAATCTGAAAGCTTCATTTATGGCTGACTTAGAGCAACCACCCACAAATCCGTACTGAGTAATTATAATCACAGACACATCAGACACTGAAGAGTCTAAAAGAATTTCAGCTCAGGCTTCTGGGGGGCTAATGTATCTTTGCTTCTAACAGGAGGCTCTGCAAAACTTTGAGCCCCCTAATTTTGTAAAAGTCGTGAGACCCAGCAGGTTCCAGCTGGGAATGTGAGAGCCTCTCCGGCTCTGCAACGTCTTTGTGGTCTAAGCAGAACTGAACAGTCACCAGTGTGAGAGCAGATGCATGGACAGAGAAATTGATCTGAATGAAAACAGTACGGGAACTTTTCAGGGTCTTCTTTCTAAATTTATTCAAGTAGTAAACAAACAGAAACTACAGCATGCATCGTTTTCTTTATTGTACAACAAAACTATGGACTTGTTTGTAATTGCAGCATTTCCAGCAACATCAGGCAGACTTGTCGATGTTATCCAGTTTTGCACAGTCACTAGAGTGTCGCATCATGAATTATTAAATCAGTGCTTCGTGGTAATACATAATTTCTTATCAATTATTCATGCTAATGTGCGTGTAGTTTACTTAATTGTGTTATTGACGATCAAAAGTAATTTCCTGAAAATCCTCAAGGACAGAAAATTTAATCAGCGTAACTACTTTTCAGATGCAATGCTGTTAAGTATTCTTAATTTGCTCAACAATTCACTTATTTATGTACCTTTCTGGAGGAAACACGAGTTTAATCAAACAATTAGATTGAAGAGTTAGTGTACAGAAGGGCTGAAGTTCAACTGAATGCAAGGTAATTATGTTGAAATGAAGTTGGGCCTGCGTCTTTGGAGAGGAATAATGTTTTAGCCTTTTTTTGGGGAGGGAGGAGGCACAGAAAAATTATGATTGGGAATATCACTAAGAAAATAGTGATTCTCTCTTCTCCAACCACTCCTCACAACAAAGCACACAGTGATCTACTTTATTTTGGTGGAAGAAAAAGGTTGTTGCTGTTGTTTAAACTAAGACACAATTTGCAGCCAGGGAAATCGCCTCCACTGACAGCTCAGCAGAGCAGCTCCTGAAGCTGGAACACACAGGAGCATCACAGACTACTGCATGCTCCTCCCACAGTTAGGACAGTTTGGGATTGCCAAAAGAAACACACAGTCTGGCAAAAATAAAGCAAAATTACTCCATTTGATCAATGTGGGCCCTGTCCGACTTTTCTTTGTACTTGGATCTAAGGAGAGACCCAGCAGTGCCCTCCCTAATGGTTTGTCTCCAGAAGAAACAAATCCCACCCTGGAGGGAATACCTTCACTGAACTGAGAAATGAAGGTGCTGGTTGCTGTCAAGCCACCCCCTGAAGACCAGGCTTCCACCCTTTGAATGGGCATGGATACCAAGCCATGTCCAAGGTGTGCGCTAAGGGTACGAGAGGGTCCTGTGAGCCCCAGAAAAGTCCCAGCTTCTGTGAAATTCGTGGGCTGAGATCACTTGGGTAAGGTAGAGAAATTTTGCCTGCCCACCTCTCTTGCGAGTGCTTTTCCAAGCATACCCTCAGGCTCAGATCCTGTGAGAAGCCCAACATAACCCAGTGTAGAAGCCTGTACTCAGCACATTGCAGGAGGTCCTCAGCACAACATGCAGGATCAGCCCTGAATGAGGAGTGGCAGAAAAACCTGGGCTGGTAAATGGAAAATGGCTCTGCTACTCAAGATTCTGTGCCAAAATCAGCCTCAGAGTTAAACAGCATCACTTCTAGGGCTGTAATGGAAAGCCTCTCTTTGGCAGTAGGATAGAGCTTAGCAGCATTCTTACGAAGGACCTGCTCTGAAGACCTTCAGTGCTGATAGGAATCCTTCCACTAGCCTCCACGTTACTTGGTCAAGTCTCAGAGCAGCGGTTTCACCCTGTTCTCCAGGGACATCTGTGGACAAGCCTGAGGAGTCTGCAAAAGGCACCCGAGAAAAGCAAGTCCATGTCACTAAATTTAAACCTGCATCTGAATTTTCCATGGAAAAAATGTGGGGCACCCCAGATTAAAATACCTGCTCTAGAGCATCAGATCTCAGCCTGCTTTGCTTTGGGAAGTTTTAGATCAGAGATAAGGCTGTATTTCCTGAGGCATCAATTTCTCCTTTGCACTGTGCCCATTCTGTAATAATTAAGACGTTTTCATATCTAGATTCATTACAACAAGCCTTCCGTGAATGGAATAGTCTGATTTTGGATGGCATAAAGGAATATCCTTCCAAGCTTTATTTCATCTTTATTAAAAACACAACATGCAACGACATATTTGCAGTGTTGCGATGCAGGATTATTTTGTTTTCCAGTCTTTCTTTCCAAGAGAATGATGCTAAAACACCCCCAGCTCTGTGCAGATCTAGACATAACTAGTCTCCATTAAATACCAGCATTACTGTTTGAAGCTATGAGTGCTGCTCTGGAGTCATGTGCCTTTTACGTCTAACCCAGGGAACAGCAAGAGTAACAGACTAATGTTCACATAGAGACTAGTGCAAGGATTTTATTCACAGGTAAACTGATCTCAACAATTTTCCAGTAATCTATTCCACGGAAAGTTTTGCTTTCGGGGAAAAGAAGGGAGAAGGAAAAAATTATGAAGAGTTTTGTTCTATTTTCCGCTTCTCTTAAACCCGGCTTGCCTGAGAGAGATTTGATTGAAGTCAAATGCCATCAGAAAAAAGCAGGCCAAGCTGGTTTATACCTGCATATTCCTTCATCTCTGCTGTGCGCAGTGGGGCGAATGATGCCTGGATGCTTCTCCCACCCCAGACCTGGCACCTGGAAGCGCTGCCCTGCTGCCAGCCTTCCACCTCTCACGGGACGGGAAGCTGAGATGTGCGGGAGCGAGCTTGGATCCTGGGGGTTTCCGTGTCTCTGCGATGTGGAGCGGGGGCTAAAAACAGTTCCACGAACGTTTCCAAACACAAACAGTGCCAATAAACCAGGGGAAGGAGCCTACAGCAGCACAAGAGAAGCAAGGGTGCACGGAAGGTGTGCGCGGTCCTGCCGGGGCACGGCCGTGCTGCAGTTCCCCCGCAGCTGCGAGGCCGGCGCCAGACCGGCCTCATACGCTCTTCTCTCCGTCCATGTGCTCCTTGGCCGGAGAGGGCTGCTTGTCCCGGCCGCCCTCGGCGCCAGGCTTGGCGGGAGGCGCGGGGCTGCTGCTGGCAGCGGGCAGGAGGTTGGCGGACTGGAGCACAGCCTCCGAGTGCTCCCGAGCCTTCATGCGCAGCGCGGCCACGCTGGCAGTGCGGTTGCTTTGGCAGCCGTAGGTGGGCAGGAAGGAGAGGCCCATGGGGTCTGGAACGCAGCATGAGCACAGTGGGCTCCCTGGAAAGGAAGGAGACAAGGCACCGTCACTGATGGGGAAGGTCATGGGGCTGCCTGACTGCTCCCTCCAGGGTCAGTCTGGAGAGGGCAGGGATGGGGATAGGGTCTCGAATGGCAACAACCCCCTCCCCTATTGACCTTCACTGAGTACATAGGTGTTCTCTGGATCAGGGCTAGAAAAGCCAGATCTCCTTCTGCTGAGGGCCACTGTGAAGGATCTCACACTATGAGTCATCCAGGGTGGCAAACAGAGTGAGCGAGGGCATGCAGACACAGAAGCAAGCAGTGAAGATTAGATCACACATGAGATTTCCCCACAAGCGAAGCTGAGCTCGTCCCTTGCTCTCATACCAAGCTGCTGCTCTGTAGCTACCATCAGCCCCATGCTGGAAGTGTCCCCTGCCCTTCACCTGCACTCTGAATCCTGATCAATTTGGGCAACTGCATTTGTTGGGTAAGTGAGGGGGTCCCATCACGTATCTATATCTGAAAGATTACTGCAGAGAGAAAGGTGAAAATATCCTGGTTATTATGCAGGAACTAATGACCTTCTCCTGTCTCACTGTAAGATGAGATAGGCTTTTCCTTGGCCAGGCCCCTGGCAACTATTGACATCATGTCTACCTACAAGAGTCTGTTCTACCTTCACCCACCCAAAGCCTGTATTGCATAAGGATGACACCTTGAAGACCATAGCCTCCAGAAGGGAGCCAAGGCCACCCAAAGCTGCTGCTGCTGACATTGCTTCAGAGTCCCATCAGGAGAGACAAGCCAGCCCATTTCTATCCTGTCATTCAAGACACATGGGCTGTCACAAGCAGGCAGTTAAACACTGGAGAGAAGGTGAAATGGGTATTCCTCTCTAAGTCAAAAGGCTACCCTGTAACCCACTGCCGGAGGCAGTCCTTGCTCCACCAGCTGCCTTCATGAGCTGGACCACTGTAGGCACTTCCTCTGGTTTATCTTTGATGACACTGGAACTTGGGCCAGTTTCCAAACAAGCACACCTGGAAGTGCACATTGACCACTGAGCAGGACATGGAGTCCACCCAAAAAGCCACCCTGGTACCTAGCTTAGATGCATCTACTGAATGAAGGAGAACATGTCAGAGGAATAGGGAGGGGAGGCAGGGTGGGATGGTTGAGCTATTACTTTCACTTGCTCTCTGGTGAGAAATGTTGAGTTACACCATTTTTCCAGGGGTCTCAGAGGCCACACAAACTACACATCCTCTTCTACACCCCTGGCAAAAGTCTGTCCTTTACTGATACACTACCTCCCAACAAGAAACAGCCAGGCCATGCACATTCTGACACGATGCAATGTCTTCCTCTGGTCTTTCCAAGCCAAGGACTTGCTTTAATTTTTGCAGTTAATATTTGAGTTAAATGGCTCGTGACAAAGTGATGGAACTAATAACCTGCAGGGAGCAGGTAGCCTTTCTTTTACACTTCTGCTCTCGGTAGCAACGGGTCAGCACCCATCTGCTAGGGATGAAGGCAGACAGTTGTTTGTTTTTAGGATGTTGGCAAGACTTCTCCACAGCAACTGTCAGAGATTAGCAGCTTGCAGGTAACGTTCAGGAAAAAATACTCTTTGCATTTTAAAAAGCACAACCTGCAAGGGACAAGTTATTAATGCAAGTGGGAAGTCTTCCTTTCTCTTGTCATGCTCCTCTGATAGAGCATATGATCAGCAGACCAACATTTCCATGGGTCCAGGCATTCAAATGAATCACACAAGCAAGTTTCGGCACTTGACTAAAATCCTTCATTTTTTGCTTTTAGCACTAGGAAGCTCAGTCTTGAATTCTGTGGCTGCTTTAGCAGATCAGAAGGAGAGTTTATAATAAAATCCACTCGGTAACACAACTTACAGTTTTGGCGACCACCAACCATCCTCATAAAGTCATTTTTTGCCCTATTGAATTGCAGCCACTTCAGGGGTGCTGGACGGTCACTGTTTTAACAAGAGGGAGGACAGGAAGATTGGCACTTCAGAGTCTCTACAGTTTGCAGCAGGTCTTTAGCTGCAGAAGCCACACAGAAGTCTGTTTTTTCACTATTATTAAGCCCCACTAGCTTAAGGTTCAGCTCTAAAACGGGGGAGCGTGGAGGCCTGCCTGTGCATCAGCTGTCTTTGCAGGGCTGTAACACAAGCTGAGCTCAAACACGGCTGTTCAGCTCCCAGGCGGAGGGGAGGGCTGACCCGTCTGCAGTACCAAACGCAGGACCGAGCACAGACATTGTCTGCTTAGTGGGAGGTGAGGAGAAGTGGAAAAGGGTCTTCCCCTTTTCAAAAGAGCAAGAATCGGCTCCATGCCTTAAGAATAATTCTCATTCCATTGTTAGAGAGGGATAAAATATTTATCAGTCTTCAGTACCAATCTAAGCTCTTTGCTTAATAATTAGACCTGATATTACCCAGTGGCTCTGCAACCTGAGGGTGCAGAGTTACCTGTGGTGGAAGCTAGGCTATCTCTAGCAATAATTCACCCATAAACCATTCCTTTCATTTTCACTGAGGTGAAAACTCTTGCAAGCAACAGCTCACACCTGAAAAAAATGTAAGGTAACAAGTGTCATTTGCTCCAGGGTCTAGCTAGAATACAGGCAAGTAGGATTTAGCCCTATTTCTTTTTAATGTAAAAGGAGGGCTGAATCTACTTTACAATTGCCTGTGTCTGCAGGTAGTAAGTCCAGGGAAATCTATTGTACTTTGCTGGCACAAAAGCCAAGATGAACTATGGGAGATTCAGAAGGCCAAGATCTCCACCTACTCGTCAGTCAGCCCAAGATGGACAAGGATCTGACTTTTATCAAGACAGAGGCATCCACATATACCAGAGATCAACATTTTACTACATCTTATTGCAGTAACCCTGAGTCCACAGTGGGAAAGAAAAGAATTGTTCCTAATTATTTCGGATCCTCAAAGGAGTTTAGGTGCCTAATTCCCATCAAAATCACTGAAGGTTAAAACTGTTAGCCCTAGATCTTAATCCAGCTTCCACTAACATCTATGACAGTCTGATATTACTTTAATGGGATTTGGATCAAGTTGCTACAATATGGACAGGGTACCATTTTCTTTCTTTCAGGAACTTACTGCCTCCTGTACACAAAATTAAAATACACAATTAGATTTCCATTAACTTACAGCAAATTCTCCTGAATTGATCTGAACCTCCTTGTATTCCTATATGAGATCATACTTTAAATGCTCAGCCTGAACATAAATACTTAATGTAATAAATACAGCCTGAAATATTTGATCCACTTGGCAGGTTAATTGATCTACTACAGAGACTGACAGGAAAAATTAAATTAGTTCTGTCTTGTCTCTGCCAACATCACATTTCAATTGTAACGATATTTGATCTACAATTTTGGTTGTGGATCCTTTTGTGCAGTTCCAAGGTTCAGTTTCAGATGAGAAGAGTGGGGTGGGAGCAGGGCCTGTATTGATAAATAAGTATTTACAAACAAAAAAGGCAGGAACTTAAAATCTGAAATTAAGATGCACCAGATGCTCCCAGTATAATTTAAGGTAGCCTCAAAGTTGCTAAAGTTGTGCTAGATGGCTCCTCTTTCTAATGTCTAAGCTGGTTAAGTGTGGAAGACACCCTGTGCTGCTCAGAGGCTGGAAGAGCACTTCAGAGCTGACAATAGAGTCCAAAAGTTATAGTTTCGTATCTCCTTGGCTTGTGAATCCTATATGCCCAATGCAAATGACAAAGAGTTGATGATCTGGCTCAGTTGCTCTAGCAGGAGGCTTTTTGTGTAAATAACTTAGCACTAGAACTGGAAGATTTCATCCTCCTTTATTTGTGCCATTAGTACTGTTCCAAAACTATAATTCAGAAGCCAGGACCTTGTTCGTTTGGACAGAAAAGCTGGTGGCAAAGTCCACAAGACCTGGGAGAACAGACTCAGTACTTCGAATACTGTCAGCTCGGCAATCATTTACCACTCTTCCCCTCCACATCAAAAACATGATCTGACCTTAAATCCTGCTGACATGTGTCACTGAAAGAGGGGTCAATGGGAACCCCTGCCCAGCTAAGGTCCACTAACCTAATCAAGATTTGTCCTGGAGGAACAAGCCAGCAGTCATTTCCTTCCCACGGCTCTTAGGGCTCCCAATATCTGCATATTCCCTAATATTTGTGATAAAGACCAAGAAAAATCTACCTGCAAGGTAGGGCAGTTCTAGAGTTGGGGACCTGTGGTATAGGAACCAAAGTAACTTGCTCAAGGTGTGAGCATCCACAGCAAACTAATGAAATATTTTAAATTCTCTAAAGTCACAGTGTCAGGTAAACTAGGGAAAATGCCAAACAGAACCCACTTGACATATTTGCTATATTACACGAGAAAAGTCAGCAAGTCCATAAGCAGGAACAACATTAAGAATAAAGGACTCCAAGTGTTTTGACTCCTGTTCCCCAGTCTCATGGTAAGCAGTGGTGCTTCAATTCAGTAAACACCAGTTCAAGGGTAAGCTAGGTCCTTGAACACTTCTTTCTCAGCCTTGGCAATAGGAATTGCCCAATGGAATTGGGCAAATTCTCTTCATCTTTCCATAATAGAAATTGAAATGCAATGGATGGGCAGTTCTGACTGTTGTGATTTTTTTCCTGGATAATGCAATTAAGCCTCCCTAACGTGAACAACAACAACCATAGCAGCAAAAAACCTTAAAAGAGCCTAATCAATGGTGCCCTGGAATATCCACTTTGATGTGCATAATGCAATCCTGCTTCTCCATCAGTGGTTTGAAGGTGCCGTGAAAACCAACTGAGCTATAACTTGCACAGAGCAGAGCTGTGGGTGAATTATGAAAGTAATTCCCTGGCAAGTGTAATTATTTCTCTCCTCATACACTGCACTCATCATGGGGTCTGGGGAAATTTCAGTGGAATGTAACAGATGCACTCTTGGCCTCAGCCACCAGAATGGTGGAACACTTCTGCTAAAAACCGGAGATTCTTGTTTACACCCATTAATAACGTCTTCTACATTAATGAATTGCATTCGTGCTGTCATCCATTAAGAAGGTACTTTGAGGTCTCTCTCTACACAGAACACTATCTTCTCCTGATGACTCTATTGTTATACAGCCCATAAATAAAACAAGTATTTTCCCTTCATATTTGAGGTCTGCAATTAAATCTACTAAATGGACTGTAGATGCATGGTTTACAGTAAGTGATTCATCTTGGAAGATCATGGAAATGTCGAAGTCACCACAATGAAGTAGCATAGTTGTCAAATTAGGACAATTTCAGAGAGTTACAAACACCAGAAATTTCATCTATGCAAACCAACCTTCTTCCTTACTACGGCCAGTGGTGAACTTAAAACCCTGAAGTAGGAAACCCTGTATACCACAGTAATTATGATCTTATGCTAATTTTTCAAATGAGAAATTGCGTTTCCTGAAAGAATAGTATGTAGTGAGGTAATACGGTAATTAACAGGTGCTTGCTACTAAGTACAGCCTCCAATGTGCTCAACTTCAGAGAGGGAAGGAGATTGACCTAAGAGAAGGAAAAGGTCTACTGTATTACTTAATAGAGAGTACCGGATAGAAACAGACAAAAACTGTCCGGTGGTAATATACTCTTCTCTGGAACAGTCTATGCTTTGAATAACAGTTCTGATCGCTATTGTATAGCTGGCCTGCTTTCCTCACAGCACATCCTGCAGTGGCAATACCAAATAAAATCTCAGTTTCAGACACAGCAGGTTTCATGGAGCATATTGCTTAGGGAGGATAGCTTTCTTCTCATTCATCAGAGCAGACCTGGTCTCATGCTCCAACAATATCCACTATTTACCTGGAAGTGGCACTTGTGGGGTTCAGATGAGTGCTGCCTGTTGAAGAGTTGCAGAGCCACACAAAGCATATGGCAAACCTACAGTGCACTGCACAGTCATTCCAAAAGAAAAATTGCAGGCTAAGTCCCTGCCCCATGCTAGACTGTGCTGAGATTTCTTGTCTCTACTAGACCAACTTCATAATCAGCTATTATATCCTTATACTACAAATTAGAACCGGGAACTGTGTGCTCTAGACACTTTATGCAGCCTTGGAAACCTGCCTCTGGAGCCAAGCAAAGTCAGAGAAGGAGAGAGGTTATAGTTTCTTTACAGAAGACAGAGAACTCTCAGGTGGCAGAATGAAAATGGTCCCTGAGAGCATAAAATAATTGTTAATTAGTTACATCATCATCACTTGTTATTCACTGTATTGATTTTAATTGTCTCCATCTAAAGCATCAGTCAAATATTACTCACTGACACCAACAAAGTGTTAGCTCACAAGCCGACAAAGCACATCTTGTCTCCTCAAAAGAATAAGAAAATAACCTGGGCTTCCCAGTAGTATCTCATGTGCTGAGTGCTCATTTGTCTGCAGACAGCTTTTACGGCCTTACTGAAGAACATGATTCCTTTTACTGTCCAGCGTTATTCTCTCAGTGGTAGGAATACATATCTATTTCCAGGATCCACATGGAGAAGCTGCATTTAATTTGACGTTTGCATAGAAGAAAGCAGGGTCACTCATCCATTGGTAGTGAAATGATGCTTTGATTCTGGAGCAACTATTTTGCACAAAGAATTCCTGGTAGTTTCAAAGCACAAGAGAGATACCAGGAAGAGCTCTTGATCATTTCACTCTTTAGTCAAACTTCCAAAATCTTGGAAAACCTTACTACTTGCTGAATTTCTCCTTATCCAAGCAATCTAAAAACCAAACAGCTTAGAATTTTATGCTCTGAGTTTGATGGGCTGTCGTGTGGCATAAAGTCCTGTGCCCTCAGAATCACTGTGGCAGAGTCCTGTTGGCATTTCTGCTGCAAAACACAACTAGATTCTCAAGGGAGAGGCTTAAGCCACTTCATTAAGACACGTAGGGACATAGACTAATGCCCGCCTAAATGTAGAGTTAGTTCTCCTTTGACAGGCCTGAAGTGTACAAATCATCTCCTACCTCAACGGGGGAAATGAGAAGGGACAGTCAAACAAACTGAATTGAGCAAGACGAAGAAGGTCATATAAAGGTTTTGTGAACACTGAGTCTCTCCCTGTGCTTTCCTTCCTTCCCATAACCATTACCTCTTCCTCCAGACTGACATGTGAGCATGGTTGTGCTCTCAAATACATTGGTTTAGATGAACCATCACTTACCTGGTGTTTCCGTAGTGAAGAAAAACAAAATGCCCATCAGGTCTATGATACTTTTGGTCCATTCAGAACCTCTAGAGATCGTCCTGTTCATCATTGCCAATTAACGAGACTGAAGCTCAAGGTCTGCTGTGCACAGGCCCCACCCCAGCCCAAGTGAATTGCTCTTGGAGAAACAGGGAAAGAGGAACTTACGGAGATGAGCCAAGGAAAGAGGAGACAATACTCCATACATAAACACCACAAGAAAGATGCTACAATTATTCTCTGCTTGTATAGATCAAATTTGCCACCTAATAGAACAACAAATTCTTCCTCCTTAACCTCAAAGCCAAAATTCGACATTACTGAGACCTAGCTGCAGAAGAAAAAAGAAAAAAAAAAGATCTCCCCTCAAAGCAGCAGCTCAATCTACCAGTTCCTTGCAAGTATAACACTATGCTGACAGGCACAGCCAGCCCCACAAAGCTCCGGGCAGGTGGATATGCAGATATGCAAATCTGTGACTGGATTTCTTAAAATCAAAATATACTACATTAACGCAGTCCCCTTGCACGTATCTGGAGATTTCTAGTGCCAGGCAGGAAGTATAAACTGGGCATCTCAGTGATGAACCGCACATGTAGCTGACAACATTCATCAAGAGAATATGCATGCATCTGATAACTGCTCATCCCTATACAAATTATAAAAAAATCTACACTGACATTTGGGACAAATTTTTCAGGGACGGTGTCTCTTAGCCTGGGCTAAGTAAGTATCTAGTAAGTATCTCTACAAGAGATTCAGGAATAGGACTTTTCCTGCCCCTAGGTTGTAAAACTGCTATCAAGCAAAAAGGAGCAAATTATTAATTTCTCAATTTAGTGGCTGAGCTGTAAAATCACAGCAAACAATATCTGGAAGTATCCCAAATAAATAAAACTAAAAACCCCTCATGACAATTTTTTTTCATTAATTTTTGTTTCCTTTTGCTTGGCTTTTGTTTATGGGGGTTATTTTTCTTAAAATGTGGCTACATTTAAACATGAAACAAGTGAGAAGAATGTATAGATGCATTTAATTTTGGAAATGCTTAAATGTAAATTTTAAGGAAAAAAGCATCCCTTACTTCCATCTAAAATTTTTCACTGAACACAACCACATTTCCACACCTTTCAACCTGCCCAGGACTAGGTTTATCAATGAGCAATCTTTTGGCCTGAAGAACTTCACCTGTATCTACTCTAGAGAGGCTGTTCCTGCCCAGTGGAAGAAGCTGAAAGTCTCTGCCCCAAGACCTCGCAGTCACAGGGCAGAGATCAAGAGGATTCGTGCAGTCCAACAGCCACTGCCTGCTTACAGGGTTTAGGTTGACCGTCATCCTTTAAGTTTTAGGGTTCAGGTCATGCCTATATGGCTTTTCTTGATTCAAAATCACAAGTCCCACACCTATCAAAATAGCAGTATCTGTATGGTATATCTGGTTTCAGCTTGTTTGGAAAGACAGAAGGGAAGGGGGAACAGAGGGCAGGACACTGGACTTAATGGAAAACTCAGCAGTTTCATGCATTTGCTTCAGGAATATACCTTGGCAATGCTGATTTGACTGGAAATACTCATAAAGATCATGAGGTATGCCAGAGAACAGAGTGAGAGGTATGAGAGGACATTTGTGTTCATAGTGGAGGGTCTTAAACTGGGAAACTTTCCTCACAAATTATTGCACCACACTGGGGCACAGAGTAAATGTATGCGCCACATTGTGCTTGGCAGTGCTATAAGGCTTTACATCCTATAAATCTATAAATTGAATTCATTCTGCTTACACCCTTAGTCTTATAAATTGTTAGACTAGGAACAGCTAATGGATCAGCTGGTGATTTATTTTTAAAATATGCATACTGCTGCTTTTTGGGAATTGAAAAGGATATGGACACTGGATATACCCTTCCTGAAGCCTGGGTCCCAGTACTGAGGAATTACTTTGTATCCTCCCCTGTCCCCATGCACGCGATTTATTCAAGTTCTCAAAGGGGACCTACTGTTGAAGAAGAGAAAGGTCTGGCATTAAGCAGAGATGTACTGCAAAGGAAACCGCATGCAAAGAGCAGATGAGGCATCAGTAACGGTGCCAGGTAATGTATAATGCAAAAGGATGCGTATAACTAATTTATTAGTATAAATTTGACTCTTAAAAAAAAGCATATGCAAAGAAAACTCTAAAGGAGCAAACCCTACCTTTCTTGCTCCTTGAGACAAACCCTGACCTCACGAAATCTAACTGAGTAAAATGAAGGAGCTTCACCATAAGTGATTCTACAATTCACAAGAAGACACTCACTCCTGGACCTGCAGCATCAGTCAGTGCAAGCGC